>NW_007248431.1:36672-52844 GCF_000164805.1 Carlito syrichta
AAAAAAAAAAAAAAAAAAAAAAGAAAAGAAAAGAAAGCATTCGTCATATACACCAGGGACCATAAGCAGACTAGATGGTGGAAAGGTGGGACCACACTGACAAGTGACTCTGGGAGGGGAGCTACAGGTTTTCCTGGGCAAAGCCTCAGTTAAGTGTCCTGCTTAGAGGTGCATGAACAACCAACAGGAAGGAGGAGAAAAGGAGAAGAAATCATGGCTATTAACTGGTAACCTGTTTGTGGCTCAGAGTGCTTGCCTTCATGCTGCCAGAGAACTGTTATAGTGAGCTCTGGCTGGCTACTCAGGTTAAGGCTGCCAGAGTGGGAGTTGGATCACAGAGTGAAGCTCCACAACCTGGCTCTAAGGGGTGCTGGTTGGGCAGGTGCCTACCAGTCTCCCACTTAAGATGGCCCATCAGCCTGCCCTAGAGGTGAGATGTGTTGAGGAACAGCTCTACTCTCGCCAAGGAGTCCTTCACCTGTAACTATTATCTGACAACCAAGGGTTCCTAGATGATAGCAGAAAATGCTCTAAAATAAAGACCACAATGAACAGGTTGAAAGTGAACCCAGAAAAGGCAGGTAATTCAGGGAATAAGTTATCTTAAAAAACTGTTCTAGTTAGCAGCTGCAGCTGATATTTGAGAAGATATTTCAAGTTTCTCATCCTAGTAATACATCAGGCAATTTGGAAGAACGTTCCCCACTGAGAATACAAAAAAAAGCTAAACAAATAAAAGCAGGATGCTGGGTGTAGTGGGTCATACCTGTAATCCCAGCACTTTGGAAGAGGGACATGAGAGAATTGCCTGAGCCCATGGGTTTGAGACTAGCCTGGGCAACAGGGCGAGACCTCGTCTCTACAATAAATCAAAAAAATTAGCCAGGTGTGGTGGCGTGCACCTGTAGTTCTAGCTACTTGGAAGGCTGATGCGGAAGGACTGCCTGAGCCTAACAGGTTAAGGCTGCGGTGACTGGGAGCGTGTACTGCACTCCAACCTGGGCAACAGAGTGAGACTCTGACTAAAAAAAAAAAAAGCCGGGCTCGGTGGCTCAGCCTGTAATCCTATGCCTTGGGAGGCTGAGGTGAGTGGATTGCCTGAGCCCGTGGGTTCGAGACCCACCTGGGCAACTTGGTGAGACCGCATCTCTACAATAAATCAAAAATTAGCCAGGCGTGGTAGCGCACGCCTGTAGTTCCTCTATTTGAAAGGCTGAGGCAGAAGGATCGCCGGAGCCCAGCAGGTCGAGGCTGCAGTGGCTGGTAGCGGCCACTGTACTCCAGCCTGGGTGACAGAGTGAGACTCCAACTCAAAAAATAAATAAATAAATAAATAATAAAAAGAATCAGGCTTTAGAGAGCTAGTATGTTAGTGATGAATGATTGTGCCATGGTGTGGGAAAGGCAGGAATTCAGAGAGGGATGTGTTTGCTTTGAGAATATTTGTCAGTGCGGAAGAAGTTAAGCAGAGCTTCTACCAGACTTGAGGGGTAGAAGTCCAAAGCAGGGGCTAGGACCCAAGAAGAGTGGGGTCCCTGTTAACCCACCCCTCCTTTGTGCAGGTATGCTATCTAGAATAAGAGGAAACAGGAAGTAAACCAGCCTCTATAGCAACTAGTGCCCAGTTTTGAGTTTCAAGCAGTCTAGAAAGCCCCTGTCCCTGACCTGGATTGAAACATCCCTGTAGTGCTTGTGCCTCAAGAAGCTGACAGTAGCCGGGCTTGGTGGCTCAGTCTGTAATCCCACGCTTTGGGAGGCTGAGGTGAGTGGATTGCCTGAGCCTGTGGGTTCAAGACCCACCTAGGCAACTTGGCGAGACCTCATCTCTACAATAAATAAAAAAATCAGCCAGGCATGGTAGCACGTGCCTGTAATTCCAGCTACTCGGAAGGCTGAGGCAGAAGGATCGCCAGAGCCTAGCAGGTCGAGGCTGTGGTGGCCGGGAGCGGCCACTGCACTCCAGTCTGGGCGACAGAGTGAGACTCCAACTCAAAAAAAAAAAAAAAAAAGAAGCTGACTGTAGCAAACAGAGGGGCTTTGTGGAAGAAGAAACATCACTTTAGGCCTCAAACTGTTGCCACAAAGCACTCTTTAAATACCATGTCCACTAGAGAGTAAAAAAAGAAAACAAAACACAATGCAGGCGCATAAAGAGATAAGAATATGAATGAAAAGCAGCAGAAACACTTATAGGCAATGGGAACAGATCCACAAGGTCTCCTAATACTAGCATTGTCAGACAGAAAACTTTAAAATAACTAAGCTTACCATGCTAAAATAGATAAAAGACTAAATTAAAAATCTGGCAGAGAATTGAAATTATAAGAAATGACAAAGATTTTAAAGAGAGAGGACATTACAATCTCTCAGATGATGGGGAAAACAAAAGGGAAGCTATAATAAAAAAAAGAGAACTAAAGAAAATCTCTCTGTTTCCTCAGAATGAATGAAAGACATAGACTTAGGGCTTTGTGAATCTTCAAAACAACAAGAGGATCCCCAAAGTACTTACAAAGCAATGAAAATTAGATTTAAGTCAGACTTCAGTAATAACACTAGATGCTAGAAGTCTATGAAACAATGTCTTTCAAGATCTTAGGGGAATTGATTTTGAACCTAGGATTCCATTATTCAACTTGATATACCAAAGTAAAAATAAAAAATGGAATAAAACATATAGGGCACTGTACACATAAGGGCCTTCAAAGCCTATGAGTACTGACCCTCTGGGACTTTCTAATTTCAACTCCTTTCAACCTTCCATTGCTACTCTGCCGGCAGCTCCAAGCTTTCCTACCTCAAGACCATTGCACTTGCTGTTCCCTCTGCTGGATATTCTTCCCCCAAATATGTGCATGGCTTCATCCCTCACCTTTTAAGGTATCTGCTCAGTCAGTCAGCAAGGACTTTCTTGATCACCCAAGATGAACCAGCATCCTGCCAGCATTCCATATCCATCACTGTTCAAGACACTACATATACTTGCTCATTTGTTTAGAGTATGTCTCTTTCCACAAGAATGCAGATCCATGAAGGTAGGGGACTCAGCCTGCCTGTTCACTGCTGCCTGCCCTGTGAATATGTCTGGCCAGAGCAGGTGCTCCTCAATAATTGCTGAATGACTAAATGAAGCTATGAGCTAACTCGTGAATCCACACCTTCTGCCGTCCCTTGACCTGTCCCTTTCCTGACTCAATCAATGGCACTAGCATCTGCTGTCACCTAAAAACATCTGGAGGCAACCACATGTTCACCATGTTCTTTCCTCCCACATTCAACTACTCACCAAGTCTTACTGGTTCCAAACTACATTTCAATACATTTCATTTCTGTCTCCTGATTGGTTTTCTATTTTGGTTCACAATACCTCTGTGTCAGCTCTTTCAATAGCTCCTACTACCCAGAAAGAAGGCCAACTCTGGCACCTCACAAGGTCTCCACAACCTACCTCCTACCTCATCTCATGCCACCCTCCTTTTCTTTTTTTTTTTTTGGAGTTGGGGGTCTTATTCTGTCGTCCAGGCCAGAGTGCAGTGGTACCAACACGGCTCACCAGTCTCGGCCTCTTAGGCTGAGGTTATTCTTCTACCTCAGCCTCCTGAGTAGCTGAGACTACAAGTGGGTGTATACTACCTTGCCCGGCTAATTTAAAAAAAATTTTTTTGTAGAGATGAGGTCTCACTATATTGTCCAGGGTGGTCTCAAATTCCTAGGCTCAAGTAATCATCCCACCTTAGCCTCCCAAAGTGCTGGGATTACAGGTGTGAGCCATAATGTCCAGCTCACCCTTTCCTTTTGCCTCCTAGTGTTAGCACAGTGGCCTTCAATGAACTAGGCTTTCTTTGCTTCTACTCTCAGTTCTACCAGGCAACACCCCCCTCCCCCCCGCCCCGGTCTCTGCAGTACCAGTGCACTCCTCTACTTGGAGTCCATCTACAGTGTCTTCTTCCGAGGTCTTCCTTGGTCACCCATTCCCAGGCACTCTCATCACCAGCTTGCTTCCTTCTCAGCATGACTCTAGTCTCAAATACTTATTGAACTAATTGCCCATTTGCTCATGTGTGCCTCTCTATCAGACTGCAAGTTCCACAAAGGCAGGCAAGGACCTTTCATCTTCACAATCAGCTCCAGAGCTCCTGCAGCCACCTCCTGCAGAACAGGCATGTGGCAGAGGGCTCCTGGGCTCCTGATGCCCCGGGCCCAGCTCCTGCCAGGTTGTGGAGGCCTGGCATGCTGCTCTCTCATTGACACTGGGACCCAATGCAGGGTGCTAGAGAAGTCTAACGGGAAAGAATTTCAAAGCACTTTGGCTTATTTTTAAAATCTCCACCTTCATGTTTCAAGAGAGAATTCTTGCAGCAAGAATGAAAGAAGCACCTACCACTACTGTTGACTCCCACTGGCTTCCAGTGGAGTAGTGAACCGGACCCAGTAAGTCCTTGCATATTTCTCGGAGTCGGTATTCAAACCCTAATTATAGAAAAACAAAAACAAAAACAAAACAAAACAAAACAAATAGGAACACATTATAAAAAGAAATAAAAAACCAGGAACATGCTAAGCTGTTGTGTATCAACAGAGTGAACACATGCTTATTTTATTGTCTACTATGGGCAAAGTGCCCTGCATGCCTCAGTGTGGGGCACTGAGACCCACAATCACAGACTTGCTTACTCGCCCACTCCTGACAACGTATACAGCACTCCTGTGAGCTGGGCCCCGAGGGAAATGGAGATGTAGCCAGTCCTGTGGTGAACTCCCCAAGTGATAGGGAAAAGTGGGAAACTGTGGCAGGTGGGAAGTGGGCTGGTGAGGTCTGCTGTGAGAAGACGAGCTGGCAGCTGGTGTGAGAGGAGGCCAGGAAGTCAAGAGGCCAGCCTACAGGAGGTAAGACATGGTGAGGACAGGCTGAGGAGTGGCGACTGAGTGGAGGGGCGTGGGCCTGTCAACTCCAGGGTTCTGGGCACTGGCTGGTGGGACTGCCAGCAAGGTTGGAAGCAGTCTGGGGGTTTGTCAGCACTTGGGGGCAGCTGAAGTCATAGGGAATAAACAAAATCACCCAAACAAAGGGGTTGAGAGTAAGAGAGACAAAACTGGAATCTGAGGAATTTTGGAAGTCATAGGGGTCTCACCTTAACACTTGATTTCTCCTTTTACGGCTCAGTAAACAAGGGACAGAGAGAGGGGATGATTGGTATATGGAAACTGGAACAGACATGTGGAAGACGGAGAAAGAAAAGCAAGCAGTAGAAGTGATCCCCCAGAGGGTGGCAGGGCCGAGAGGAGGTGGGAAACATCCAGGATGAAGCAAACCAGAGGGAAGTGAGAGGAAAGGCTCCTGGAGGAACAGGGTACAAGGCCCAAGATGGGACTAGAGCACTGCAGGACGTACGAGGGCCTGGGAAGGCTGAGTATTCAGGACAGTTTGTGACCACACACAGCGGGCAGCCGCATAGACTGGTAGGAAGAGTAAACATCAAATTCATCACTGGAATCCCCAAGAGGGAGGCGGGGCTTTGAGCTGATCAGTAATGCTTGTTGTCAGGTGGATACACACACACTCATAGTTATACAGCCAGAGGTATATGTGACATTAATTATGAGAGTTACATCTATGAGAATTTGATATGGTTTCTCTTTCTTTTCTGTACTTAATTTTTTTCCTCTAAATTATAATCAAAACGGGGAAGGTGATGACAAAAGCAAAGCAGAAAGGGCAGGAGAGGTTGTGGAGGAGGATGTTCTGTAACCAAGCTAGAGCTGTACGGTAACATGGGGGACTTTGGGAGGGCCTGTCCCATGCCATAGCCCCTGGAGGCCAAGCTCAAGTGGAAGGAAGGACTGGAAAGGCATTATCCCACACCTGCCCAGCAGAGAGAGAAAAAGCTACTGGAGTTACTCTGAGGACAGGACAGCCACCTCTTCAGTATACCTTGCTTTCTGTGGGAGAGGCTGTGGAGGGGCACAAGTATTGTGAGAACCCTGGCAAGGGCACCGAAACTGGAAGGCCATGGCCCATGCTGGACAGCAGGCAGGCCTTTCTGGGACAGGAGGGACCGGGAGGAGGAAGAGAAATGCTACCACAGGATGCCCTTGCTGACTTTCAGTGCTGCTAGGGTGTGGTGGAAGGTAGGAGCCAGAATACCGAGTCTGCCCCTTCAGGGCATGTCTTTCACGTGTGTGTAGTCATCCCATTCCTCTGCAGGAACACTGTCAGGCCTACTCTGTTCAGTACTTGAGTTTGTTAGGAGACTGGGTGCCTGCTGAGCTGTCCTGACTGCAGCTTGCTGACAGGAGAGCAAGCAGGAGACTAGGGCCTGTGCCCCATACCTCTTCCCTGATTCATGGGGACTGAGCCAGGTCTGAGAGGATGAAGGGGCATAAGAAGGCCACTCAGGGCTGCCATGAGCCTCACCTTCATTCACGAGATACCGTGCGTAGAGGAGGAGCCAATGGCGATACTCGTGGCTGGACTGCAGGGTGAGTGCTGCTGCAACCTGATTCTCTAGGTAGGCCAAGGTGGTCTCCTGCTGCACCACATGAGGCACGGAGAAGAGCCGGGCAGCCTGCCTTCCCGAGCTGTAGAGACCAGCAGACCAGGCACAATGAGGCAGCGGGCACTGCATGGAGGAGGGAGCTGCCTGGGGTGAGGAGCCAGCAGGGGTGGCAGACACTGATGCTGCCTGGGGCCTCTCATCCATCAGCCAGTCTGCTAGCAGATGCCTCTGCCACCTGGGTCCCTGAAGTGAAAGGGCCAGTGTCCCAGCCACCCTTCTGCCATCAAGATATTACTTGGTGGGCCTACCACCCTCAGCACCCTAGCCTGTTTGGCCCAGCTTGCCTAGGCTGAGGAGCACCTGGAGTACAGGGGATGGGCAGTTAGATACTAGGCTAAGGTGGAACTGTGCCTGTACCAACCCAGTCACCGCCTAGGGCAGATGGTGACGGTGGCCACAGAACTCAGGTCACATACTTGGAGGTGCGGCCCTGGATTATGGCTAACGGTCCTGAGCACAGCATGGCGTCCTGGGATGGCAGGCTGCTCCTGAAGTCTGCACATTGGGCCAGTGAGTCCTGCTTGTCAGAAACCAGGTTCCTGGGGAGGCAAAGGCAGGAGAAGAGCTCAGGAGAGTCAGGAGATCTACCAGAACAGGCTGGCAAGGAGGCCCCAGAGAAGTTAGCCCCTCTGACACATTGGCAGAAACCTGCCAGAGGCTGAGCACCCTGCATTACAATAGAGGCCTCTGTTACTGACAGGTTGCATAGTGATAGGCTTGACAGAATATTGCTCTGAAGGAAAGATGAATGGCATGAAGGCTGCTGGTAGGGTTTTGTTGTGGATACTACAGCTCCTGTTGGCTGCGGGGCTCTGTGTGTGGCGTACTTTGATGCCCACATGGTCTAGGCCCTGCAGCTGCCAAGGAAATCCAGGCCTCTACCTATGTGCCTCTACAACAGCCCCAGGCAGGCAGTTCCTCCACCTTCTCTGGACCCTTTCATCTTTGTTAAAAAAACACTATACTTTTAGAACAGCTGGGCGCCTTTGTCAATGTGTCCAGAATACAAAGGGCAATATTTCTATTCTTAACCAGCTTGCTTTCACTATTATGGCAATCACAAATAACGAGCAGCACTGTCTGATTTGGGAGAACAGGTGGTGTGGAGATTTTTTTTTTTAACTCACAAAAGAAATCAATATGAGTATAAACTTGTGTTTGGCAACTCTTAAAGAAAAGGGGCTAGAAGGTAGTGAGCTTTGGCTCTTCAGGACCAAAGATAAAGGTGGAAAGAACTACTTGGAGTGGCTGGGACACAATTGACATGCTTCATGTGTCTGGGTTAAGATCTATGATGTATAAAGACATTTTACAAGTATAGAAAAGGGCTCCAACTTCCAAGGTGGGCAGAGAGAGGCAAAGTATGGACCATCATGCCAGGTGAGTGAACATATATCCTTACTAATTCACCAAGCTGGAAAGGCTGTGTTGTGATGACTGAGGAGGTCAGCTGGAAACACATATCAAGAACCACAGAAAATTTCAATGTCTTTTCTACAAAAAGTGGTCTCAGAAAATAATGCAGGACAGCACTCTTACACATAGGCTCTGAGGGCAGAGGCCACAGGCTGTAACATCCCATGAGGACAAGTGAACATGCATTAGCAGTCACTGAAGTCTGTGTGTCAACACTTGGAGCCTCTGCTCTGTTGCTCAGGGTAGATACTCTCCTAGGGAGCAGGGCTGGGGTGGCATGCTTACCATGTAGAGAGAGATGGATTAAAGCAGTACGCCTTCCCATCAGACAGGTTCATCACTGGGATTCCATGCTGCGTCAGCAAGATCTGTGATACGGTCATATCACTTCCTAGGGGACACCATAGGAATGAGTTCTGGATGTGTTCTGATCAGCACATGCACCAAAGGAGACATCGGAGTCATGGCTCCCATAGTCCCAGCACTAAGTGCCTCAACACTGACTGGCAACAAGGGAGGGTGAGCTGTTGTCAATGCCACCCATCAGGTTTTGTCACCTCTTGGGGACCCAGTCAAACATGCCCCTGGAGAGCATGTGTCTCCCTGCAGCATAACTATACTCTCTGCCTCACCAAGAGCCTCGGGCTGGGTCCAGAGCCTGACCCTCTGTTTAGGCTGAACAGGACTTTTGTGCAGCATCAGACCAGGGGCCCGGATCCTCAGGGGTGGAGAGGCAGCCTGTTGCTTGGATTACCTGCCAGGATGGAGTGTAGAGACTCTTCTTTCACCACAACCACCTGCCTGTGGACGTCCCTAAGAGGGAGAAAGGGAAGAGCTTACTTGTCAATGGAGACAAACATGTCAGAGTGTGCCTTGGTCACTCAGATGGCCCGGTCTCTGCATGCAACCCCAGCCTGGGTCTCTCCTAGTGAAAAGGACTCTGGGCCACAAGTGGCTTCTGCTCCCATGTGCCACTGTGTTCCACACTACACAGAGCCACCAGGCCCCCAATGCCCACACCCACTCTGGGAGAAGCCAGGCCACAGCAGCCATATCAGAGCATGGCCACACTTTGCATGCCGAGACAACATTTTTGATGAACGCCATACAGGACCCTGGCACATGCAACTAGGCAGTGCGATTGTTCCTGTAAGCATGACAGCAGGGCAGGCAGGATGCCTTCCTTCCTCCTTGCACACCCTCCCTCAGCCCACATGATGCCTGCTGGGGCCTCCTCCATGACCTGATGGTTGCTGTCTCCACTGCCTTCCCTAGCTCTGTAGCAAGGTGGGGCCTGCACAGCCCTGTCCTGCCTAGAGCCCGTCCCACCCTGTGCCTGTCTCTCACCAGACGGACAATGTGGCCGCAGCCGTGAGTGCCATGACGTAGGAGCCTGTGCAATGCAAAGTCGAGATCGGGGACGGCAGGAGGATGGGAGGGAGGAGACGGCGACCACAGGTGGAGAACACTGACAGCATCCTTTTTTCACAGGCGACACATACCACGTCACTGAGAAGGCAGATGAGGGGCAGGTGTCACGTGGGCTGGGCACTGCAGCAGAGGCAGTAGCTCTGGGAGATAGAGAGCCTTCCCTCCACATAGGTCCTGCCCGGGCCCAGCAAAGCCTTCCCCTGAGCAGGCACAGTCAGAGGGAGAGGCTGAGAGGGCTGCCTAAGGACCAGGGCAGGATGGGGCTAGCAGGGCTGATAAAGTCTGCTGGAGATCTTGGATGAAAGAAACTTCTACCCGCCACTTGTCCACGGGGCTGCTTGCGCTTTCCTGAGCCCACACAGATGTTGACTGAGGGGTGTGGGGGGTCTGGAGGGCCACTGCACCCAACGGTCACCCAGGAAGTATGCCTTGCTCACTGGATGAGGCCATAGTGCCCACACAACAGTTTCCTGACTACAACTAGCCAGACCAATCCTCACAATGTCACTTCTGAGGCAGGCTTGGAGAAGTATAGGAATGCTGGTATACACCCCCAAAGGGGATGTGCTCAGGAGGCTATCTGGTGGGGGTGAGATAAGGAATACCTTGCAGGAAAATATATGTCCAGACACTGTCTAGCATCTCCCAAGTGATCGCCAAGCCCTTGGGGCAGTCCTGGCACAAGAAGGCCGCTGCTCTCCTAGCAAGGGCCCCTGAGGCCCAGTCACAGGCCCAGGGTGAGGCTGGAGCTCAAACACCAGGAGCAGGCATGCAGCCAGCACAAGATCCTGGCCACAGCAGGCTACCCAGGGTCCTCCTTCATGTCACTTCTACTGTTGAGCTGGAGGCTCTAGCGGGTTCATTGGAAGAAAGTGAGCTAAGGAAAGACTGCCAGCTGCCTTCCCAATAAGACATGTTGTAACTGGCCTCTGAAAAAGGAGAGGCAAGTAAGATGCTTTCCTTTTACAAATGTCTATTTGGAGAGGATGAATCAGAGACCACTCTGAGCAGGGCCCAGTAGCAGCGAGCTCTCTGTAGTGATGTGACTGAGTTCTATCTGCTCATCTGATGGTCAGAGCCTTCCTTAAGCCAGCCCACTACAGAGGAAGCTATTACTCTGGGGCTGCAGCACTGGGGAGCAGGAGGAGGGGTCCCAGGTGGTTTGTCATGTTGCTACAGGGGAGGTTGTGCGAGTATCCCTTATCCCTCAGCTGAGCTTGCCACCTGCCTTGGAGCCAGGGATGGGGAGTGGAAATTCAGGGCAGCACCAGACATACAGGTGCCTAGAATTGAGAACTCAGTGACAGGGAATGCGAGGGAGGACCAGAACAGTGGGATCCCCTTAGGCCCAATACCATGAACTCACTTGGAGCACATGGAAATACTGACCCAAGCCCTAAGGCCAAATGTTTATAGACATATATGAAAACATTTAATGGGACCTCAAGATAAATGACTATGGGTCTGATTAAAATGACTGCATCCAAGCCATCATCTCTGTAAAATCCTGGTAAGAGTATCTACCACATGGTCCGGACTGGACGCTACACTTGGCAGGTGCCTGAGGAAAACACTGGCCTTCCTTCCAGACCGAGAGCAGGTGGAGACAGAGCTCACATACAGGGCCCACTGAAAGACACTGAATCAGGGTCTTCTCTCCTCACAATGCAGGATCTGGGAAGGACTGGGCTGGGGACTTGGGGGACAGCCAGAAATCCATCCTCACCACCCTCGAGGAAAATCTGGAGTCTAGAGAAAGGGGTTAAAGAGAGCCAGACAAAACTTGGCCGGCAACCTAAGACTTCAGGGATCTGGTCAGACAAGGGAATCTGGCTTGGGTGACCCTTGAGCACTCAGTTTCCCCATCTATAACACGGGAATGGGGACTGGGGATGCTGACTTCCTTGGGTGTTAACGGGACAGATATGACAAAAGCACATGCTTGTTCTGTAGAGAAGCCTGATGTGAACCTCTGTGGGAGCTGGCACTCGAAGGGCTGTACACCTCCCTCCGATAGGCCCCATTGCAAGGCAGCAGCACGTGTACTGCCTGACCTGACAAGTTGGGCTGGCAAAGGCCTCCAACTGCACTTACCAGCTGCCGGCAGCAGTGAGAATTCGGCTGGTGAGCACCGTCTCCCATTCCTTGCCTTCCCGGTTGCACTTCAGGCGGCTCAGCTTTACACCCCCTACAGCAGTCACTTCATTCTCTACCTCAATGTACATGGAGGGATCAGAGCTCACCTGGATGGAAGAAAGCAAACACATCTTTTCAGGTAATAGTGGGCCTGCTCAGACATGGGCCATGGGATGGGTGAGATGCTCAGAGGCTCTGCAGCCCTGGGCCGAGGCAGGGGAAGGATACAGAGGCAGACTAGCTTGCTGGTCAACAGAGGAGGGTGACGGTGGGGGCAGTAATGGGGCCGAGCAGAAGTGCCAGAGGTCTGATGTGTGGCTGCTCAGGTCAGAGAGAAGCTGGGAACCAGTTTCCCCTCTGTCATACATGTAGCTGAACTACTAGAGAAGACAATCAGTGTCATAGTTAAAGACTCCAAATCTCTCACTTCTACCACCTCATCTCACAAGGGATTAAACTGCTCCAAAGCACATGGAAGTGCAGTCTTATGGTCAGTCAGGGACAGAGTTGGGAACAAGACTTGGAATTCCAATAGCTTCCTAACTTGAAGAATCTTCAGAGATCACAGTGTTGGCAAGAAAAATGCCCATGTTGGTGCTTGGAGGGAAAGCCTAGAAAGCCCAAGGTGCTCTCCAATTCCTGTGACAGTGAGCCTTTTCTGCTCAACTGAGACTACGCTTACAGAGTGTTTTCAGTACAGCATGCATGCAAAGTGTGTAGTTCAGTGCCTGGCACCAGAGGAGTTCGGCCTTATGTGTGTCTGGGGAGCTGACCAAGATATTTTCCATGAGGAAAACCAGCCAGAACCACCCAACAGTTTGCACTTGTGTGGCCACATGAGTGGGTAAGCTGGAGCCAAGGGTCGGCTGCCTCCTTCACAGATACCCAGAAATAAGGACAGTCCCAAACAGCTCTCAGCAGGGCAGACACCCAGAAAAGGCCTGGAAGTTTTTGGGAGGCAAGTTTTGTGCCAAAGGCCCAGAAGCAGGGCATCAAAAAAAGAGAATTTGCATCAGAGCACCTGTGAGTTCAAGAACATGCCCTAGTGCTGCTGACTGCTGGAGGAATTCCCTGTCTCTGCTCACATCAGCAACAATAAACCATTCTGGTTCCTCACCCTTCATTCCTCAGCACTATGACCCAGAAGGACTTATGGCTAGGAAGGGCTGACGCCTGTTTTCCAGTACCTCATGAGAACCATCCTGTGTCCAGAGCAGTGAGAAATGACTTGTACACAAGGTCCAAGAAGGTTGCCTGATGACATGCACCTGAACTGAGGTACAAAGGGTGTGCAGAGGTGACAGCGTATGAGAAGACACCATGGTGGGAGAAGCCTGGATATGAGGGCTGGGCCAAGTGACCAGAGAGCCTCTGGGTATAAAGGATTATTTGCCACAGAACTTAGTTTTGAATAAGCACATGGTTTACACATGGTCGCAAGCTTCCACACCAAGAATTCAAACAGCTATGATGATAATGACTCTGCTGGGTACTGAAAAGACAAGGCTAGTGGGAGGGTTGTGAGACAGACCATGACCACACAGACCAAAGGGCACTGAGCCTGAGGCTACCCAGGGCCAGGCACAGAGACAGAGGTTTCTAGAAGAGAGCCATTGGAAACCAGTCCCCAAGGCAGTGACAAGATGGGTTTATGCAGGGTGGGGGCTGGAGGATGTTTACATGGCCTCAGGGAGAGGAGGTGGGATCCCAGCACTCACCTGGAGGGTGAATGCTTTCTGAGGGCCTGGAATCGGCAGCTTCAGTGCAAGTGCTGGTGCAGAAAGACACATGGCCTCCTTCTCTGCAGTCAGGGCAGCTGGAGACTGGAAGAGACAGAAACTTCCCTGAGCCCCATACCAACCACTCCTGGGGCAGTGTTAGGTAAAGGCAAGTCACCCAGAGGTGAGACTGGGCTTGCTGCCAGGGCATTTCCACCTATTCTATGAAGTACAGGGGAATGCTGCAATGATTCCCACCTTACAGATGGTGTAGCCGATGCCAGGGAACCTGCTAAAGAACACTGGGTGAGGCTGGGCATGGTGGCTCATGCCTATAATCCTAGCACTTTGGGAGGCCGAGGTGAGAGGACTGCCTAAGCTCGTGGATTTGCGACCAGCCTGGGCAACTTGGCGAGACCTCATCACCACAATAAATCAAAAAAATTAGCCGGGCATGGTGGCATGTGCCTGTAGTTCCAGCTACTTGGAAGGCTGAGGCGGAAGGATCGCCTAAGCCCAGCAGGTCGAGGCTGTGGTGGCCAGGAGTATGCCACTGCCCTCCAGCCTGGGTGACAGAGTGAGACTCCAACTCAAAAAATAAAAGAAAAGAACACTGGGTGAGTAAGGGCAGGACTGAGGGGGAATGTGGCATCCGTGGTACATTCCAGGGGTGCATGAATAAGCCAGCTGGTTCCCCAAGGTGTCCTATGCTGCTGAGGCAAACCACGCACACAGGACCTCCAGTACTGAGGACAGGGAGGTGGGCTGAAGAAGGCGGGTTGGCCCACTGGCCTTACCTGGACAGACAGAGACACTGGCATGAGACGGGAGTCCTTCCGAGGGCGCCCTTTCTTCTTCTTCTCTACCGTCTCTACCTCAAGTTCAAGTTTTCGCTTGGACAGTGAGGAAGGTTTGGCCAAAGGGACCTTTTCATCGCTGTCACTGCTGCTCTCCAGGAGGTCCCGGGGCCTCAGCTCTTTCACAAGGTTCTGCTCTTTTAACCTGAACAAACATATTATATCACACTTCCCTTGAGAAACCATTCACGCAAGAAAAGAGTAAAGTGAAGCATTTAAAGTGCTTAAAAAACTCCACCAACCCAGATTCTGAATCCAGTGAAATCATGCCTCAAAAGTGAAGGAGAAATAAAGACTTTCTCAGATACCCACTGCCAAAAGACCTGCCTGGCAAGACATGTTAAAAGTCTTTTACAAAGAAGGAAAATGATGCAGGTGAGAAATTCACATCTGCACAAAGAAAGGAAGAGGATTAGAGAAAGATTACATCATCATAAAATGGAATATTTTATCTTTCCCTTTCTCAATCGAAGCGATAACTTACTAGTATAACTAGTAACAGTCACTACATTTGAGATTATAGCTTATAAATAAGTGAAATGGCAGGGATGTCATGAGTCATGAAGGGAGGAATTAGGAACACTCTGTAACAAGGTATTTGTACTACCCATGAGAGGTATAATATTATTTAACAGTGGACTTAGATTACTCGTCAATATTCATTGCAAACGCTAGAGCAACAATGAACATTGCTTTATAAAAAGTATAACTAATAATGCTAAAAGAGAAAAATGGAATCATTTTACTGAGCAACAACTAACACTGTTTTATAAAAAGTATAACTAATAATGCTAAAAGAGAGAAAAATGGAATAATTTTACTGAGTATACTCAGTAAAACCAGAAAGCAGAGAGGAAGATAAAAAAATTAGTGCAATTGAAAAGTTAAAAATATGGTAGATATTAATCCAACTATGTTGGCAATCACTTTAAATGTGAAAACTCTACCAATTAAAGACAGACTTACAGAATGGACAAAAACCAAAATGGTTTAAACATGAGTTTATATTTTTAAAACTACTTTTCAAACTATAATTTTAGCTATATAAGACAAAGACATATTAAAAATAGCCAGGTGCAATGATGCATTCCTGTAGACCCAATACTTTGGGAGGTGAAGGCAGGAGGACTGCCTGAGCCCAGGAGTTTGAGACTAGCCTGGGCAACACAGAGAGATCTCATCTCTTGAAAAAAAACTAAGAAAATAAAGCAATGACTTCAACTATATGACATCCTGATGGAGACATTAGAAAGATCAATGGTTGCTAGGGGTTGGGGGGAGGGAGGGTGAATAGGTGGTGCACAGAGGGTTGTGAGGGTAACAAAACTACTTTGTAAGATACGACAATGGTCAAAAATGTGTCATTATACATTTGTCGAAACCTATAAAATGTACAAGACCAAGATTGAACTCTAATGTAAACTAAAGACTTTGGGTGATAATGATATGTCCCACTCTGGTGGGAAATGTTGACAGCTGGGAGAGGCTGTGTGTATGTTAGGGCAAGGGACATATGGGAAGTAGTACTAGTACTTCCTGCTCAATTTTGCTGTAAATCTAAACAGCTCTAAAAAAATAACATCTATTAAACAAACAAACAAACAAAAAACAGGTATCTAGGCAGGTACAGTGGCTCATGCCTATAATTTCAGTACTTTGGGAGACTAGGGTAGGAGGACTGCTTGAACCCAGGAGTTCAGATCCAGTTTAGGCAACACAGCAAGACCTTATCTCTACAAAAAAATAAAAAAAATTAGCGGGGCCTGGTGGCATGTGCATGTAGTCTCAGCTACCTAAGAGGCTGAGGCAGAAGAATAGCCTGGGCTCAGGAGGTTGAATCTGCAGTGAGCCATGACTGTGCCATTGCACCCCAGCCTGGACAACAGTGTGAGAACCTTACACAAGAAAATAAAAAAGTGGCCGGGCTTGGTGGTTCAGCCTGTAATGCCATGCTTTGGGAGGCCAAGGTGAATGAATTGCCTGAGCCCGTGGGTTCGAGACCCGCCTGGGCAACTTGGTGAGACCTCATCTCTACAATAAACCAAAAAAATTAGCCG
>NW_007248431.1:52904-60433 GCF_000164805.1 Carlito syrichta
TAGTTCCAGCTACTTGGAAGGCTGAGGTGGAAGGATCGCTGGAGCCCAGCAAGTCGAGGCTGCAGTGGCCGAAAGCGGCCACTGCACTCCAGTCTGGGTGACAGAGTGGGACTCCAACTCAAAAAAAGAAAAGAAAAAAGTATCAAAACATCACAGGTATCCCATAAATATATACACTTATCACATACCCATAATAATTACAAATAAAAACATTTTAAGAAGGGATGGAAAAAGATGCCGTGATATTACTACTAACCAAAAAAAGCAGGAATAGCTGTACTAATTGCACACAAAGCAGGCACCAGAGCAAGGAAAGTTATCAAGGATAAAGAGGGGCATTTCACAATGATCAGAAGAGTCAATTCTCCAAGAAAACATAAGAATCCTTAATGCATACACAGGTGTACCTTATTTTATTGTGCTTTGATTTATTTTGCTTTGCAGAATTGTGTTCATTTACAAATTGAAGGTTTGTGGCAACCTACACTGAGCAAGTCTGTTGGTGCCATTTTTCCAACAGCATGGGCTCATTTCATATCTCTGTATCATGTTTTGAGAATTCTCAAATAATGAATATTTCAAACCTTTTTCATTATTATACTTGTTACGGTGATCTGTGATCTTTGATATTACAGTTGTAATTGTTTTGGGGCATCATGAACTGCACCCAAATAAGCTGGAAAACTTCACTGATAAATGTGTGTTCTGACTGCTCTACCCCAATCAGCTGTTCCCCCTTCTCTTTCTCACGTCTCCCTGTTCCCTGAGACATAACAATATTGAAATCAGGCCAATTAATAACCCTACAGTGGCTCTTAAATGTTCAAGTGAAAGGAAGAGTCACATGTCCCTCATTTTATTAATTTTGAGTCAGAGTCTTACTGTCGCCCAGACTGGAGTACAGTGGCATGCTTATAGCCACTGTAACCTCAGCCTGCTGGGCTCAGGACATCCTTCTACCTTGGCCTTCCATGTAGCTGGAACTACAGGTGTGCACCACCATGCCTGGCTAATTTTTCTTGATTTAATGTAGAGAAGAAGTCTCACCAAGTTGCCTAGGCCGGTCTTGAACTCCTAGGCTCAGGCAGTCCTCTCGCTTCTGCCTCCCATAGTGCTAGGATTAGAGGCGTAAGCCTGGTCTGTCTCTCACTTTAAATCAAAAGCTAGAAATGATTAGGCTTGTCAAAAGCCAAGACAGGCCAGGAGGAGTCCTAGGCCTCTTGTGTCAAAGAGTCAGTTGTGGATGCAAGGGAAAAGTTCTTAAAGAAAATCAGAAGTATTACTCCAATGAACATACGGATGAAAAGGAAGTGAAACAACCTTAATGCTGATACAGAGAAAGTATGAGTGGTCTGGAGAGAGGATCAAACTAGCTACAATATTCTCTTAAGCCTAACCCAGATCAAGGTTCTGTATTCAATTCTATGAAAAGAGGTGAAGAAGCTGAAGAAGTAAAGTTTAAATCTATTACTGGTTGGCTCATGAGGCTTAAGGAAAGCATCTCCATAATATAAAAGTGCTAGGTGAAGCAGCAGAGCTGATGCAAAAGCTGCAAGAAGTTATCCAGAAGATCTAGCTAAGATAGTTGATGAAGGTGGTGATACTAAAAAACAGATTTTCAATGTAGATGAAACAGCCTTCTACTAGAAGATGTCATCTGGGACTTTCATAGCTGGAGAGTAATCAATGCCAGGCTTCGAAGCTGCAGGGGACAAGCTGACTCTCTTGTTAGTAGCTAATGCAGCTGGTGACTTTAAGTGGAAGCCAATGCTCACTTACCAGTCTGAAAATTCTAGGACCCTCCCTTACAAATTATGATAAATCTTTTCTGTCTGTGCTCTATAAATGGGACAACAAAGCCTAGATAATAATAGCACATCTGTTCACAGAATGGTTTACTGAAAAATTTAAGCCAGATGTTGAGAGGTGCTGCTCAGAAATAAAGGTTTCTTTCAAAAGATTACTGCTCAATGACAATGTACCTGATTACTCAAGAGATGAATGTTGTTTCCATGCCTGTTAACAAAACATCCATTCTGCAGCCCATGAATCAGGAAGTACTTCTGATTTTCGTCTCATTATTTAAGAAACACATTTTTGCCTGTAGTACCAGCTACTCAGGAGAGGCTGAGGCAAGACAATTTTCCTTGAGTCTAGTAGTTCTGGGATGTAGTGTACTATGTTGAACAAATGTTCACACCAAGTTTGGTATCAATATGGTAACTTCCTGGGAGTGGGGAACCACCAGGTTGCCTAAGGAGGGGTGAACCTGCACAGGTCAGAAATGGAGCAGGTCAAACTCCCATGCTGATCAGTAGTGGGACTGCACCTGGCAATTGCCACTGCACTCCAGCCTGGGCAATAAGTATGATCTTGTATCCTAAATAAATATAAATAATCCAGGTGCGCTGGCTCATGCCTGTAGTCCCAGCACTTTGGGAGGTAGAGGCGAAAGGATTGTCTGAGTCCAGGGGTTCGAGACCAGGTTGGGCAACTTGGTGAGACCTTGTCTCTACAATGAATCAAAAAATTAGCTGGGCATGGTGGAGCATGTCTATGGTTCTAGCTATGGAAGACTGAGGCAGAAGGATCATTTGAGATAAACAAGTCGAGGCTGTGGTGGCCATGAGTGTGCCACTGCACTACAGCCTGGGCAACACTACTCATAAACAAACAAACAAACAGAAATACATTTTGTAAGGCTAATAAATAAATAAACAGGAAAACAGAAATACATTTTGTAAGGCTATAGCTGCCATAGTGATTCTCCGATGGATGTAAGCAAAGTAAATTGAAAACTTTCTGGAAAGGATTCACCATTCTAATACCCTCCCCCCCCACTTTTCTTTAGAGTCAGAGTCTCACTCTGTTGTGCAGTGGCATGCTCATGGCCACCACAGCCTCAACCTGCTGGGTTCAGGCAATTCTTCCACCTCAGCCTTCCAAGTAGCTGAAACTACATGTGCACGCCACCATGACCGGCTAATTTTTTGATTTATTGTAGAGATGAGGTCTCACCAAGCTGCCCAGGCTGGCCCTGGGCTCAGGCAATCCTCTAGCCTCAGCCTTCAAAAATGCTGGGATTATAGGCATGAGTCACCACGCCTAGCTTCTAGATATTCTTTTTTTTTTTTGAGTTGGAGTCTCACTGTCTCCTAGGCTGGAGTGCAGTGGCACGCTCAAGTCAACAGCCTTGACCTGCTGGGATCGGGTAATCCTTCTGCCTTAGCCTTCCAAGGAGCTGGAAGTACAGGCATGTGCCACCACACCCAGCTAGTTTTTTTTGATTTATTGTAGAGGTGAGGTCTCGCCAAGTTGCCCAGGCTGGTCTCGAACCTGTGGGCTTAGGCAATCCTCTCACCTTGGTCTCCCAAAGTGCTGAGATTATAGGCGTGAGCCACTGCACCTGGTCATAGATATTCTTAAGAACATTTGTGATTCATGGGAGGAGGTCAAAACATCAACATTAATAGGAGTTTAGAAAAAGTGAGTCCTAATCCTCATGCATGACTTTGTGGGGCTGAAGACCAGTGAAGGGAGTCACTACAGATGTAGCGGAAAGGGCAAGAGAACTAAAATTAGAAGTAGAGCCTGAAGATGGGACTGAATTGCTGCAAACTCGAGATGAAACTTGAACAAATGAGGAGTTGCTTCTTAGGGATGAGCAAAGAAAGCAGTTTCTTGAGATGGAATCTATTCCTGGTGAAGATGCAAGCATTGTTAAAATGACAACAAGGGATTTAGAATATTCCACAAACTTAGCTGATAAAGCATTGGCAGGGTTTAAGAATATGGACTCCAATTTTGAAAGAAGTTCTGCTGTGGGTAAAATGCTATCAAATAGCATTGCATGCTACAGAGCTACCACTTGTGAAAGCAATAGTCAATCATTGTGACAGGCTTCATTGTTGTCTTATTTTAAGAAATTGCCAGTCACTCCAACCTTCAGCAACATTCACCCTGGTCAGCAGCCATCAACACCAAGGCAAGGCCCTCCACCAGCAAAAGGAGTACAAGAACTTGCTGAAGGCTCAGATGAACATTAGCATTTTTAGCAAAAAATACTTTAAAATTAAGGTGCGTACTTTTAAAGACATAATTTATTATGCACTTACTGGACTATAGTGTCATACAAATATAACTTTTATATGCACTGGGAAAACAAAAAATTTATATGACTTGTTTTATTGCAATGTTAACTTTATTGCGAAATTCACTTTATTGTGGTGGTCAAGCATCGAACCTGTTACATCTCCAACATAAGTCTGTATATCTAACAACAAAAGGTCAAAATACAAAACTGAGAGACTCCAAAAACTAGACAGCTCCACAATTTATTCTTTACTTTTTAGAACTGGGGATCTCACTCTATCGCCCAGGCTGGAGTACAGTGGCATGATTATAGCTCCACAGCCTTGATCTCCTGGGCTCAGGTGATCCTTCTGCCTCAGCCTCTCAAGTAGCTGGGACTACAGGCATGTGCCATCACACTTGGCTAATTTTTGATTTTTTGTAGCATGAAGTCTCACTATGTTGCCTAGACTGGTCTCAAACTGCTGGGCTCAAGCAATACTTCAGCTTTAGCCTCCCAAAGCACTGAGATTATAGGCATGAGCCACCATGCCCAGCTAAATTCACTATTTATAGCTGGAGATTTCAACACTCCTTTAATAGAAATGGTCAGACCCAGCAGATGAACAATCAATATGGACACTGTTAATTGAACAATGTGATCAATCATTTGGATTTAATAAACATTCATAAACTATTTTATTCAACAATAGCAGGACAAACATTCTTCTCAAGCTCACATGGAACATTAATCAAGACAGAGCACATTCTGGCTCATAAAGCATATCCTAACAAATTTAACAAATAAATCATACAATGTATGTTCTCAGATGACAATAAAATTAAAGCAGACATCACTACAGAAAAATAGCTGAAAAATCTCCAAATATTTACAGATTAAACAAGATATAGTCAGCTCTCTGTGTCTGTGGGCTCTGCCTCCATGGAGTCAACCAACTGTGACAGTATTTGTGGGATGTGGGACCTGTGGATACAGAGGGCTGATCTTTCATACTCATGGGTTCCACAGGACCAACTGTGAGACTTAAGCATCCACAGATTTTGGAATTCCAAGGGGGGATCCTGGAACCAATCCCCCATAGATATGAAGGGACAACTATTCTTCTAAATAACATATGGGTTAAAGAGAAAGTATCCAGTGAAATTAAAAAATTTTGAACTAAATGAAAATAAAAACACAAGCTGTCAAAATTTGTGGCACACAGTGAAATCAGTGCTTATAGGAAAATTTATGGCAATAAATGCATACATTAAAAAAGAAGATCTGAAATTTATAATGTAAATTTCACCTTTGGGAACTAAAAAAATCATAAGCAATATAAACTTAAAGCGAGAAAAAAATAAATATTATAGCAGAAATCAAGGAAACTGAAACAGGAAAATAACAGAAAATTCAATGAAATAAAAAGGTGGTTCTTTGAAAAGATCAGTAAAATTGACAAATGTATGGCCAGGCTAATCAAGAGAAAAGAAGATACAAATTAGTAATATTAGAAGTAAAGGAGAGGCCTTACTACTGATATTATGAACATAAAAGGATCATAAAGGAATACTATGAACAATTCTATATCCACATATTTGATAGATTAAATTTAATAGATCAATTCCTTGAAACAAAGAATCTATCAAAACTCACACAAGGAAATAAATAATCTGTGTGGGGCTATATCTATTAATGAAATTGAATAAACAATTAATAACCTTCCAAAAAGAAAGCACGAAGACCAGATAGTTTCACTGGTGAGTTCTACTAGATATTAATGAAAAAAATTACTTAATTTTCTATAATCTGTTACAGAAAATAGAAGCAGAGGGAATAATTCCTAATTACTATGAGGTCCTAATGTAAAAAAACAGATAAAGGCATTACAAGAAAGAAAAACTAGAGATCAATATCTGTCATAAACATAGATGCAAACTTTTTTTTTTTTTGAGTCAGAATCTCACTCTGTCACCCAGGCTGGAGTGCAATGGCATGCTCATGGCTACTGTAGCCTTGACCTGCTGGGCTTAGAAGATCCTTCCACCTCAACCTTCCAAGTAGCTGAAACTACAGGCGCATGCCACCATGCCCAGCTAATTCTTTTTTGATTTATTGTAGAGATGAGGTCTCATCAAGTTGCCCAGGCTGGTCTCAAATCCTTGGACTCAGGCAAACCTCTTGCCTTAGCCTTCCAAAGTGCTGGGATTATAGGATTGAGCCACTGAGCCCGAACAGATGTGAACATTTTAAATAAAACATTAGCAAACTGAATCCAACTAAGAATAAAAAAAAATTACACTCCATGACCAAATCGGATTTATTTATTCCAGGTATGCATATTGGTTCAACATTTGAAAATCAATTAAGGTTATCCAACACATCTACAAGATCAACGAAGAAAAACCTTATAATTAAAAAAATAAGCCAGGCTCGGTGGCTCAGCCTGTAATCCCGTGCTGTGGGAGGGCTGAGGTGAGTGGATTGCCAGAGCCCACGGGTTCGAGACCCGCCTGGGCAACCTGGTGAGACCTCATCTCTACAATAAATAAAAAATTAGCCAGGCGTGGTAGCTCGCACATGTAGTTCCAGCTACTTGGAAGGCTGAGGCGGAAGGATTGTCGGAGCCCAGCAGATCGAGGCTGTGGTGGCCGGGAGTGGCCACTGCACTCCAGTCTGGGTGACAGAGTGAAACTCCAACTCATTAAAAAAAAAAAACAAAAAAAACACCTTGCTCCATTTACTGAAATTCTTAGATTTCTGTTTACTAATGAGACTTCTCATTTTATTCACCAAACACAGTACCTCACAGTTATTCCAAATTTTAAATATGTTCTTGTCATGATACAATTTTGTAGAGCTAAGTAAAAGTAAAATTTGGGATCACAAAAACAGTTTTAATATCTGCAAGACCCGTGGTAGTAATTGCATTCTTATATGAACCAAAGCATACACCCCACACGCACAAACATCAACCACATTCCATAGAGAAACAGTCAAAAGCTCTGTCAGACAATCTCCAACTGTTGCTGAATTATTTAAAACACTACAAAAAGTCATTCTGAAGAGTGTTTCATTTGTTTTAAATGTCATGGCGGATCTCTGAAATGGGTGGAATCTATAGCTGCATGAAAATGCCGCAGTGCTGCCCACATGAGCACAAGTGGTCCTTGAATAGTTTAGGGACTATAGTTTTATTTTCACTGCTTTAGACAAGCAGATCACATTAGAGCTGAAACTATTTAAAAAGTACTATTGAGTTTATTGTCTAATTTTATTTGGATGATTCATTGGCTAGGCTTTTCTCTTCTATTTTTCATTCAAAAAAGACTCTACCCTCTTTATTAAGCCTGAATTTACTGGGTTACGATTAAACTTGTATTTATAACATGGGCACCACAAGAAGGCTTTGCTAATATCTGTTCTTTCAAAGTGCTTTGACATTTAAAATGTTTTT
>NW_007248431.1:60453-106471 GCF_000164805.1 Carlito syrichta
CCAGATCGAGGCTGTGGTGGCCGGGAGTGGCCACTGCACTCCAGTCTGGGTGACAGAGTGAAACTCCAACTCAAAAAAAAAAAAGAAAAAAAAAAAATATATAAAATTACCATTAGACGCTGAAAAACCATTTGACAAAATCCAACACCCATTCATGATAAAAACTGTCAGCAAACTAAGAATAGCAGAGAATTTTCCTTAACTTGGTTAAAAAAAAAAAACCCTCCAAAAATCTTATCACTAGTTTAGGTAATACAGCTAGATCTCTTCTCTACAAAAATATCAAAAAATTAACCAGGCTTGGAAGGCTGAAGTGGAAGGATCGCCCGAATCCAGTAGGTCGAGGCTATGGTGGCTGTGAGTGTGCCATGCACTCTAGCCTGGGTGACAGAGTGAGACTCTGACTCAAATAAAAACAACAACAACAACAACACAACCCATAATGATGATAAACTAGATTATTTTCCACTATGATTGTGAAGACAGCAAGGATGTCCCCTCTCACCACTCCTATTCGAACTGCATTGGAAGTCCTAACTAATCATAACACGAGAGAAAGAAAAGGTATAAAGATTGAGAAGGAAGGAAAAACTGTCATTCACAATGACACCAATGTTTTTGTAGAAAATATTAAAGATAGAACAACACCACAAAAACCTGGCACTAATAAGCAATATAGCAAGGCTGCTAGATACAAGGTTTATATACAAAAGTCAATTGCTTTTCTATATATCAGCAATGAACAACTAGAATTTTTGTGCTTTTCTTTGTGGGTAATTCTTTAATAATTAATTCAAATTCTTTTTATAGGTTTGTTCAGATTGTCTACTTCTTGAGTCAGTTTTGGTAGTTTAAGTCTTTTTAGGAATGTGTCCATTTTATGTTATCTAGTTTATTGACATACAATGAAATAGCATACTTTCAAAATCCTTTTTGTAAGGTTGGTAGTAAGTCTCTTCTTTCTGATCATATATTTATATACTAATCATACTTTAATACAACTTTACATCTTGCTTTTTTCAAGTATCATTCAATCTGAACTAATTTTTCCATAGTACAGTTGTATCTGCCAAGTTCTCTGGATGTCAGTTAGACCAGAATCCTGTTTATGTTCATTTCTTGGCTTGGTGATTTCTCAGAGACACAGACAGTGCTTAACTGACCCTGAATCCACATGAAGACAGGTGTATAGATAGATAATCTCAAGGAAAGACTTTTTTCCTAGCCCAAGGACAGGTCGAGACATTCCAACTTCCCTGCCATGTTCCTATGCTGCCAGGTGGGTTTTTCTTACTGGAGGTGTTGACTTAATTCCAACACCTAACATGGTTCAGGCCCAAGGCTTTGTTTCAACTTGATGTGGTCATTAAAACTCAAGGTCAGTAGCCCCCCAGCCCAGCATCCACTATGTAGTCTTGCCTACTGTTCTGGGTTATTTTCTTTTCTTTTTGATAAATCCATATACATTTTGGAAAATATTTATGAATAAATAGTTTTAATAACGGCTGGTGGCAGCAGTAGCCTCTCTTTTTTTTTTTGAGTTGGACTCTAACTCAGTCACCCAGGCTAGTGTGCAGTGACGTGCTCACGGCCATCACAGCCTCAATCTGTTAGGCTCAGGCAATCCTTCCATCTCAGCCTTCCAAGTAGCTGAACCTATAGGCATGCACCGCCACGCCTGGCTAACTTTTTGATTTATTTTAGAGATGAGATCTTGCCAAGTTGCACAGGCTGGTCTCAAACCTGTGGGCTTGGGCAATCCTCTCACCTCGGCCTCCCAAAGTCCTGGGATTACAGGCATGAGCAACCGTGACTGGTCCAGCAGCCTCTCTTATACTCCTTCAGGAGTCGGTGAGCAAGGTAGGGGTTCTGCTGGCAGGGGCACTGGGCTAGCAAGGGGCTGAACTGACCGCCAGTCATCTTTCTATGGTGCTTGACCTGGGACCCCCGCCAGCAGGACCTCTGCCCAAGCCCTCTCAGTCACTTCCCTTTGGAGACGGTCAGCTCAAAGATCGTCCAGGGATGATGGAGGTGGCTTCTTAGGCCACTGTTTCTCAGATCCTGCCTTCTTGTCTTTTCTGTTGAGACTGCCTTCATCACTACTGGGCCTTTCCTTCCTCTGCTGGGGCATCTGCATCTCCTGCAGAGGGTGTAGGTGGCTCCTGATCTTCTCGTTTGGGCCTGGGCCATGTAGGCCCCTTCCCCAGAGGGAGTTGCTACCAAGAGGGTTAAGTTTAGGCCTCTGCTGCACTCTGGACCAGGTATGTTCGGATGCCCAGAGCTTTTTCTTCTTTCTCTTTCTCCTGTCGTTTTTCTTCTTTGAATTCTTTATTGCCTCTGGTCACCCTGTTCCCTTCCTCTAATAGCTCCTGAAACAGGTTTACCAGGCTAGAGTTTGGGGCTACTGCCTCTGCTGCTTCGAGTTCAGGCACTGAGTTCTGATGTAGGCCTGGCCTTCTTCCACAGGAGTTCTGTGTGCACTCCATCTCCTTCTGAGCCTGGGCCTCATCATGCTGCATGTGGGAGACGTTGTCCTTGTTACAGAAGTGCCAGCTCTTCTTGGGCAAAATATTCATGGTGCTGTAGCCATCCACAGACTGCTCTGACTTTTTTTGCTGTTTATTCTTAGATTTTGTATCCTGTCATTACTTTATTGTAAACTATTCATGCATTTTAGGGACATGAATTACATTTACTCCAACATTTCAAAGTATTTGGTAGCAGGAAGGCCTTCAGATCTTCCATACTGCTGGACAGAGAAAATGCTAGATAAAAAAATTACACTGAACTTTTTATACTACAGCATGATTAGATTATAACAAGTGAATACAAGGCTCCACACAGGTTCCTAGATATAGCATTGGAAGGGGTCTTCCACACTAGCTTCCAGGGACTTTTCTCTAAGGAGGATACATCCTGTCCAGACACAGAGCTTCTGAGATCAGGAGCAAAGCCCCAGAGACAACACACTGTGACTTTAGCTCCAAGACACCATCTACTACAAGGACAGGTCTCATATAAATGTTCCTTTTATTTGGTACCTGTTGGCTACATGGCTACTACAAGAGTCTCTGACCATTGTCTGTGCACTTGTCTGAGGGTGGCACAGGCTAGGTTCATCTGTCCAGGGCTGCTGAGTCCCAGTCACCTTGCAGTGGGATGCAAGCCCAAGAGGATATCTTAAGCGACCAGCCCAGCCCATGTCTAACTCTCCTAGCCTGACTTACTGGGATGCTCAGTGAGCTACCTGCCACAGCAAGCTTGGAGGGAGGAGCCTTCCCAAGAGTCAGAGAAGTTAGGTGACAGCAGCAGAAGCTGCACACACCCACTCTGGTCACCTCAGAAGGATGCTGTGCAACTCCAAGAAATAAAGAACTACAGTTCATATGATGTGGTTGCTGTGTGCTAGGGGAGGCCCAGGGAACAGATAAGTGGCATAGAGTCTGCAACAGTTCAGAAACCCATCTGACTTCACAGAGACCTCACTTACACCCCTTTTATCTCAGCTCCCTGGACAGTTTCTGAATAGAAGGCCATTACTTCCACAGTGCAACAATATCAGAGGCTTCCATCTCTCCAATCAATTTCTCGCTCTCTTCCAGACAAACTCTGGGCTCTATTCAACAATACCATTATTCTCAGTGCAGACTCTGCAATGACCAGCCCCGTGTCTCTGTGGCCCAGCTTAGTGTGTAACCCAGAGCAGGTGCTGGGCATACATTCACTCAGCTCTTATCCTCATAGTTCTTTTGCCTCTGTCTCCTTCCCACAGCTCCTCCCAGCCACCTTCCCACTTGAAGCAGCCTCCTTTTTCTCCTTGGAGCTGGTGGCTCACTAAGGGCTTTTCAGTTTTGCTCCTGTATATTGAGTGGCCCATAGGTGAGCAGGCTGCTTGGCTGGAACACTGGAACTGCACTGCTGACCTGCACCTACCTCCTTCCTGGCTTCTCTCGGTCCCACAACTGCCACCTACCTTTCCACAGTCGTTGGGGTCACGCTGGTCAGGGCAGGAGCACCAGGTGTGGCTTTGGACCGCTCTGTGAATCGGGAGTCAAAGGCTTTCATGGGTTCGATCTTGGACGGGGTTGTTAACACAGAAGGTGACAGTGCAGCAGGAGCAGAGGTAGCATTCACACTAGGGGTGAAGAAGATGAGAGGCATGTCAAGCACAATCCTTAAAGGATTTGGAGGTTTAGGATTTGTATTATTTGTAGCCTATTGAAAAGGGCACAAATACTAAACTTCCATAAACACACAAAAATCAAGATATAATCTACTAGTCTTGACCATTTCTTGAAAATTTCTGTGTGTTAAAATTCTGGATGTCTGGTTACCTGAGAAAGCTATGAGCAGACGCATTCACATTTCTCCTTTTGCATTGCTCTAAGGGATTTTGGGGGGTAGCATGAGGCCTAGAATGTGGTTCTTATAACTCATTCCTCTAACCATATAGCCCCATCTTCACAACCTGAATACAGCATCTCAATCCCAAACCACTCCAACCACTAGCCTGTCCTACTTCGACACTGGGTCTGACAAGAAAAGCGTCTACCCAGGGTCCTGAGGCCATGGTCTACTCCTGGCCTTCATCCTCAGCCAGGCACCTTATGTCCTGGGCTGGCCTCTCCCATCTCTCACAAAAAAGTGACAAGGACACATTTTTAGTACTCCTCTCCACAAGCTCACCGCACACCTTCGCCTTCTACTCTACAGAAAAAGAAGAGGCCCAGTACAAGCTTGTCCAGCCTACCCTGCACGCCCAAGCCCACACCAAGGCTACTGGGTTTCCTGCTAATCATTCAGGTTAACACCTGCCTTGTCTTCCTAGACCCCATGCCAGACACCTGGCCGTCACCCTGGACAGCCCCTTCTTCCTCCTCCTCCTCAATGGCCTGTGGCCACCAGGATCTGTAGGGTCAATCCTCGCAGCAGTCTTCAGGTCTGGTGCAGTCCATCCTGGGCAGATCCTTTTCCTCCCAGCATGCTTTGCTATCTCACTGGTCTTACTGCCCAGTCTCCTCTTCCCACACCCTCATAGTTCCCTCAGGAGCAACACCTGATGCTTGGGCATGCCTCCATGGCCATGGCACCAGTACCCAGGAGGAGGATGTGGGAACATAAGACCCCATCTCACCAACAGTATCAGCTGTGTGTGTGTGTATGTGGGGGGGGGGGGGTTGGCTACATTTGGGCACCACAGTCTACTGGAGCTATCTTCCTAAAACCCAAGTTCCAAGACTTCTATGTCTCCACTTTGGTTCAGTACAGAAACCCAAGTTTTCTCTTCTTTTCTGCCCCTTCTCAGGGGCTTGGGGCTGCTTGTGCCACTGTCCCTACTCTCTCCATCCCTTTTTCCCTAGTCAGCTTGTATGAGCCCTGGACTGCACATCCGTTGAGAAGCTCCACTGAGACCTGTCCACCAACCCTCCCTCAGACAGCTAGCTATTTCTACTCAGGGAACCCAAGGAACCACCTACAATCCTGTGGCTGCCTCTTCCCCATCAGCCTATATACTCCCTGAGGATGGGAACCCACCAATCAGGCCCCTGTGACGCTTGTGGCCCAGGCCACTGTATAACTCAGAGCAAGTGCTGGGCAAACATTCACTCAGCTCTTATTCATGCTTGCCTGGTCCTTTCT
Source organism: Carlito syrichta (assembly GCF_000164805.1). Lineage (NCBI taxonomy): Eukaryota > Metazoa > Chordata > Mammalia > Primates > Tarsiidae > Carlito > Carlito syrichta. The sequence goes on from NW_007248431.1 coordinate 66,094, forward strand.
GACTTCCAACTTGGTTTCCAGTACAGGTTAGTGAACACATGGCCTCTGAGTGAATATAATTCAGCAAGTAGGAGGGGAGTCTGTTCTTCTATATGAGCACCTTGCTTGGGATGAATGGCATGGTGATGTGCCCGGCCGAGGCCCCAGAAATGTGAGACTACCTTTTGGCGCAAACCTGCTAAAAGATGGGGCTGACTGTAGTAGGCAGTGCTTCACTGGTAGGTCCTCACCCTCAGTAGCCTGATCCTTGGTCAGTGGTGACACTCTCTGTGAAGTGCTCACAGTTCTGTGCATCAGAGACTCACCTAAACAAGTCAGCCCTTCCGAGCAGGCCCCATATGAAATCAAGCTTTTCTTCCATTCTTTTTTCATTGAAGTACAACCAGAATGAAATTTGATCCCCAAAACTGTGTGCAGATCTGAACTTCCCCAGGGAAAGGAACAAGCCTTGATGCCCACTAACCTGTCCTTATTGACAGAATCGCCTGCAGGCCTGGCACTGGTGGCTGCAACAGGCTCTGTGCAAGGTTTCGAGGTGCCGAAGGAATTAGGGGTACTGGAGTCCAGTGGTAGTAGTTGTGGACTGCTATGGGATGAGAGCATGGTGCCCGCCAGGGAGCCTGAGAGGGGGATGCTGTTAAAGAATGCCGTGGAGAAGTCCCTGTCATCGAGCAAGAACAAAAGTCAGGCCTTGAAAGTCAGATGACACATTCAGTACTTTTTACATTCTAAATAACTTTCTTCTGGGCCCAAAGGCAATACATCTTCATGACTGAAAAATTTGGAAAGATACAGAAGAGTAAAAAGAAAATAAAAATCACTTAATATACTATATTTAATTGAATCTAAGATGCATAGTTCCTATATGTTCCTCTAAGAAAGGAGACAATGCTACTAATTCTGTCAGATGCACTGACTATACGATGCACCCTGACCTCAGATATGTTAAACTGTACACAAGAGACTCAGGAGGAATGAAATGCGGCATACAGAAAGGGCCTCCCAGCCGGGCTCGGTGGCTCAGCCTGTAATCCCAGTGCTTGGGATGCTGAGGTGAGTGGATTGCCTGAGCCCGCAGGTTAGAGACCTGCCTGAGCAACTTGGCGAGACCTCATCTCTACAATAAATCAAAAAATCAGCCGGGCGTGGTAGCGCGTGCCTGTAGTTCTGGCTACCTGGAGGGCTGAGGTGGAAGGATCACTGGAGCCCAGCAAGTCGAGGCTGCGGCCGGGAGCGGCCACTGCACTCCAGTCTGGGCGATGGAGTGAGACTCCAACTCAATAAAAAAAAAAAAAGAAAAAAAAGAAAAGGCCTCCCTTTCATGAAGGGCTATTGGGCATGCCACTGGATGGATGTGCCACAATTCACCTAAACCTGCCACTGGTGAGGAACCACATATCTGTCTCCCAGCTTTTCTGTGACAGTTGCAGCTACAACAGGAGGCAAGGCATTACAGTGCTAAGACTGTGGGCCTTGGGCCACACTTGCCAGGTCAGCCTCCTCTGCCATTTGCAAGCTTGTGACTTTGGGCACTTCAACTACTCTTCTGTGTCTCAGGTTCATACATGCAAAATACAAAGTGCCAGGACTCTCCACATGGGTTTGCTGTCAGGACTAAAGTAGTTAAGGTAGCACATACTTAGAACACATAGTAGCTGCTCAAAGATGCCTGAAATTATAATAATTATCATTATACCTGCAATTCACATATTACACGGGATGAATTCCTAGAAGTGGAATTGTAGCAGCAAATGGAAATGCTCCCTCATGATTTTGGATAAATGTCTAAAGTGCCCTCTTTAGAGGTTTAAATGACAAGCCTTGTATGAGAGTGCCTATTTTCCCACACTCTTACTAACAGTTTTATACAATTTCTTGACACTTGACAATATGATAGATGAAAAATGGTATCTTTAATTTTGATATGAATGATGTTAACATTTTTTCATACAGAAACATGCAATTTTCTTTTTCTGTGAATTATTTGTTCACAGCCTTTATCTATTTTTTTTTGGTTATTGGTCTTTATTATTGATTTATAAGAACTATTTACATATTTTAAAAAATTCCTTATATGAGTAGAAGCATTCTTCCCAGAATGTTGTGTTTCAATTCTTTATAGTGCATTTTTGTTTTTGAAAAGTGTAATTTTTATGTGGAACAAATTTTGTGTCATTATTAAAACATACTATTAAAATATTCTTCCATAGAATCTTCTATGAGTTAAACACTAAAAAGAAACAAACTCTGAACTGTTTAGGATGTATTTAATAAGGTGGGATCCAACTTCATTTCTAGAGGATACCAGGTAGTTCTGACTTCCATATACTGAATTAGCTAATTTTCAACATTGATATAAAATGTTATCTTTGAAATTCCCATAAATTTGGGCCTATTTCTAGTTATTCCATTTTAGACCATTGCTCTGTCTATTCATGTGTCAGTATTTCACTGTTTAGAGTACACAGCTTTTAAGTTTTAGTTTCTGCTGGGGCTAGTCTTCTCTGATTAATCCACTTTTGATTGTATCCATCTACCTGATTGTCTTCTTTCTTTGCCTATAGCATTTTTTCCATGCTGTGCTGCTTATTCTCTTATAAACAGTATCATCCTTAAATAATGATACATTTCATACTCTCCTTTCCAATTTACTCCTTCTCTTGACTAACTGTATGGGCTAGGACCTCTAGAACAATGTTATAGTCACAAAAGTAGACATGTATTTAGTTTTTGAACTTAATTTGAAATGAGGTAATTTACCAAGTTAAGGAAGCATCCACCTACTCTCATTTACTCAAATTTTAAATCTGAACAATGAATTTTACCAAAATGCCTCTTAAGCCATCTATGAAGGTGATCACATAGTTAATTTTTTCTGACTACTGACAAAAAATTAAATTAATAGCTCCCAAAATTTGAACCTCCTTGCTTTCCTGAAGCAAATCTTAGTTGGTCACCTTAGTTGGTGTGTAAGCTTTGCTCTATTTGTCACTATTTTATTTAGGATTTTGCATTGACATTCAGAAATGAGATTGATCTGGAATTTATTATATTCTAACTTTGTTATATTTTGATTCAATATGATGTTCATTTCAAAAAAAGATTTTTCAAGTTTCTTCTCTTTGCACTAGAATATTTATTTTTTAATTTTGAATTGGATTCTCACTCTGTTGCTAGGCTGGAGTGCAGTGGCACGCTCACAGCTACGACAGCCTTGACCTGCTGGGCTCAGGAGATCCTTCCACCTCAGCCTTCCAAACAGCTGACACTACAAGTGTGTGCCACCACGTCCGGCAACTTCTTTGATTTATTGTAGAGACGAGGTCTTGCCAGGTTGCCCAGGCTGGCCTTGAACCTGTGGGCTCAGGCAATCCTCTCACCTCTGCCTCCCAAAGTGCTGGGATTATAGGTGTGAGCCACTGCGCCCGCTGCACTAGACTATCTTAAATAGCATTACCATTATCTGTTCCTTACAAGTTTCTTAGAGCTCCTCTGTGAAGTTTTTAGTCTGGTAGCTTTGGTAGGGTTAACACTTTGACAGTATCCTCTATTTCTCCTATAATAATTTTTCAATTTTAATAATTTTATTTTCTTCCAGAATCAATCACTTTCAAATTTATTTGCACAGCGCTCTCAGCAAGGAAGTCTCTTATTCTTTTATTTCATATCTGTGATTACTTCCAACTTATAACTACTTTGAATATGTGTGCTTTTTCTTATTTTCTTTCTTGATTAGTTCAGTTAATAATTACCCATTCTGTTGCCACCTGTTAGAGCATGGGAATAAGGAAGGTGAAAAGCCTTTAAGACTAAAGGAATTGGCTGGGCTCGGTGGCTCAGCCTGTAATCCTAGCACTTTGGGAGGCTGAGGCGAGTGGATTGCCTGAGCCTGTGGGTTCAAGATTCGCCTGGGCAACTTGGCGAGATTTCATCTCTACAATAAACAAAAAATTAGCCAGGCGAGGTAGTGCACGCCTATAGTTCTGGCTACTTGGAAGGCTGAGGCGGAAGGATCGCTGGAGCCCAGCAAGTTGAGGCTGTGGTGGCCGCGAGTGTGCCACTGCACTCCAGTCTGGGCGACAGAGTGAGACTCCAGCTCGAAAAAAGACTAAAGGAATTAAATTCTGGTGTCACAAATATGCACCCTATGGCAGAAAGCTGGCTCCAGACCAGCTAGGAAGCCCCTACCTCCTCTGCCTTCTTACCAAGTAAGGTCTGGAAGGACATACAGAACAAAGGGCCACTACTACCACCGATCCCTTCCCACAGGACCACAGTGTTCAGGCTGCATTCACACACTGAGTCTCACTTGGTCCTACTAAAAGGGAGGCAAATGGAATTACCCTCATGGGTTCAGTGGGAGAAAGGCTTAGTCATAGGAAAATCATGGTTCTGGGAGGAGCCAGCAGATCTGGCTCTGAATGGACAATTGTAAAATGCAGAGGACTACTGTGGCCAATTCCTTTAGTCTTAAAGGCTTTTCACCTTCCTTATTTCCATGAAGGACTTCCTCATCCCCTGAGCAGATCAGCTGAAAAGTGAACTGCCTTGACAGTGGAGGTCTATTGCTTTCACATAGGGCTTTATCATTTTTTGAATCAACATACAGGAAAATAACCAATACAAAAGCCAGCCTCACTATAGACATTGGGACAACAGAAAATGGTGAATGAGTCCCTTCCCCCATATGTCTTCTACAGGAAAATATGTCTTAGAACCCTACCCTTCACCCACCAATTCCACTTCTAGAAATTATCCTGAGTAAACAGATGCAGGTGAGCTCTAAGATTGATTTACAATCATGAGAAACTGAGCACAAACTGCAGGTCCAACAACAGGCTGGTGAAGTAAATCATGATGCTTTCACAGGAAGGGGACCTGGACAACCAGCAACAAGTACTTCAGAGGACTATTTAAAAGTAGAAGAACAGTCAAGATACAGTAAGACATGGGAAAGGAGACAGGAAATACAGATATCAAATGTTAACAGTGACTGTATCCAAGAGACTGGATTATGGATAATGCTTTCTTCTCTGGGATTTTATTATTTTCTACATTTTCAACCATGTGAATATATACCTTTCATAATCCGAAAAACAAGATTATACAAGGAAAAATAGAAAGAAAAAAAATCAGCTTGACTGTATTCCCTAGTGTCCTGCCAATAGTGAAGTGCAGCAGACATGATGGCCACCTCAGAACCCAGTACAAGGAGGACCACAGGCTTTGAGGCCACTGGGAAGCTGGGCTCAACTTCCTTGCTTCCACACTCTACCAATCAGGGTGGCCCAAGAGCATGTTGACCAAAGACCTTCACAGGGAAAGTGCTAACTGGTGAAAGGAGACAGGAAGACCTCTCCAGATAAGGTTACAGAAAGTTTGGGGAATGAACCAGTACCCAGTGTCCAGCTGTGCTATGCAGAGAGGTGTGATTCTTCTCCGACCATCTGCCGTCCGAGTCTCAACTTGTTTTTTCAAAAGATTCTGGCAAAATAGAGTCACATAAATGAATGGAAAAGTTTCTGCCTACTATCTCCAAATATTAAAAAAAGCTTTTTTCCCTAGTGATAAGAACACATGGCATAAGATCTATCCTCTTAGCAAAGTTTTAACTGTGCAATATTGTACCGTGAACTGTAGGCACCATGCTATAGAGGAGATTTCTAGAACTTGATCACCTTGTATAACTGTACCTGTACCCTTTGACCAACGCCTCCCCATTTTCCCCTGCCCCCAGACTCTGGCATCTACCATTCTGCTTTAATTCTGTGAGTTTAACTATTTTAGATCTCTCATATAAGTGGTATCATGCAGTATTTGTCCTTCTGTGTCCGGCCTATTGTTTTATTTTTAATTTTTTGAGTTGAAGTCTCACTCTGTTGCCCAGACTGGAGTGCAGTAGCTGCTCCCGGCCACCGTAGCCTCAACCTGCTGGGCTCCAGCGATCCTTTCGCCTCAGCCTTCCAAGTAGCTGGAACTACAGGCGCGCGCTACCACACCCGGCTAATTTTTTATTTATTGTAGAGATGAGGTCTCGCCAAGTTGCCCAGGTGGGTCTCGAACCCGCAGGCTCAGGCAATCCACTCACCTCAGCCTCCCAAGGCATGGGATTACAGGCTGAGCCACCGAGCCTGGCTGTGGCCTATTGTTAAGTTGCACATGTCAAATATGTACAGATTTTGTATGTCAAGTATATCTCAATATGGTAGGTTAAAAAAAATAAGGTTTCTAAGAAAATGTATTCTAACTTCCCTTTCTAAGCTTTCTGGTACAACTAAAGTAAGCCAACTAATCAAAGAAACAGCAGCAAGTACATGCTAAGCTGACTACCCCATACAACAGCTGTGGGGGTCAAGGAAGAAACTAAAGGACTGAGACTGCCCCTGTGAGCCACACTCATCACTGAACCGTTGATTTTTAAACAAACTTTCATCACAGAATCCTTTCTTTCACAGAGGGCTCATAACCATAGTTCCCACTTCATATTATGTCTGAATTACCTGGAGGTGGTCTGTCAACCTATACAGCTCTTGGAAATGGCTTAGGCTCTCCAGGTAACCACAACACTGCCTACTTTGTTCCTGTCCCTTTTCCAGCCCCCTCCCATGAAACATGGGCTTCCAGGTGAAGAAGAGCCCATGGAAGTCTCCCAAGAGTAGAGCCTAGAACCCACTGGTCTTAGCATCCAGAACTTCCTCAAAAGGACAGCAGTTTAAGGTTTAGAAGTTCCTTCAAGAGATGACCTTCTCTAGGCTCCCTGGGATAAGATCTTTGATAAAGGGGCCTTAGGCTCCATTACTGCCTCATGCAGCTGTGGGCATGGGGCCAGCTGGCCCTGAACTGGCTAAATACGGGTCCTATGCCAGACTTAGCACACACCCTCTTCACTACCATCAGCATCTGTGCCCTGCCCCGGGCATGTGCTTATGTCTTCAGTGCCACTAGGCAAAGCACTTACCTTCCTAATGTCTTCCAGACTCTCCCCGTTGACAACGCCTGCGACTGATGCGGCTGAGCCTGTCTCTCGGGCCACAGCACTCTTTTGGTCCAGCTGCTGCTGCTGCTGCCTCCGCTGGTACTTGAGCATCTCTGGGTTCTCGATGACAGCTGTGGAGAGCTGGGCCTCGGTCATGATGGCCAGGCTCTTGCCATAGGTAGACTGGTGAATGCGGCTCTAGGAGAAGTAGGGAGAGGCACAACACAACAGTATGAACACCAGCATGGCCAGTGCTACTACTAGTGTGCAAGTGCAATGGGCTCTCGTGGCTCTGAGCAAAAAGGCCCCAATGCCAGCTCTCCATTATCTCCTGCCCTATCCTGCCTGCTCCCCCTACTGCCCGCCCCCCCTCCAACCACCCATCAGGCAGCTCTGTTGGCACCTCATGTCCTCCCTAGATGTTTATGGCCTACCCTGTATCTGTAGTGGGGTTGACAGCAAATGAGATAGCTGACGAGAGACCATGCCCACCCTATAGTCCGGTGCAGAACAACTGGCAATCCACATGACCTCAAATAAAAGGAGGACATTCAGGGTGCTAACTTAAGGCTCTTAAACCACTCCTAGGACCACAAATGCCTTTGGAAATCAGGTATGGGAATAAGAGTCTGTTTTCACGGTTCGTTTATAGATGTCAGCCCTGTGGTCAGAGGTCCCCATGGGCCTGCTATTGGTGTCTCTGAGAACAAGGAACAGCTTGGCATAGCAGTTCTGGGGAGATCTCCTATGCCCCGCCGGTTCTCTTAGCATGCCCTCATCCTTCCCTCCTCCTAGGCCCTAGTAGTCCTGTGCCATCAACAGCTAGACAGGAGCCCTGTGAGACCAGAAATATACTGTGGAGACTGGGGTGCATGAAAATGTGTGAGGAGTCTGTCCCACAAGATGTACAAATGACCAACGTGGTTAAAGGGACATCTGTCTTACACCAGAACATGGGTAGGAAGGCAGTGTCCCAGGAGAGGTGCCATGGGACTCGTTTATGCAGGGCCTGGATATGGCCAGGAACTTCCCCTCCTTGACTCCTGCCCCTTCTACCCTGAAATCTTGAGCCAGAATTCAGCATTTGGCCAAGGTTTCCCTTGTGTTCCTCAAGCATGGGGCCTGCCTCTAACTTGTGAAATGATAAGCCACATAGGTTATTACACAGGATCCCAAGGTGCCTCTCCAAAGGAGTGCACAGTGATCCCTGGGTACCTGACAACAGTAACAAGGTGGGAAGAGGACCTGAGGCCACTGAGACACTTTTCCTTCATTGAAAAATGATGAGGTACCATGCCCCATTCCAGGTGCAGTCAACAAGGCAGAACTCTACCCCTAAGGGGTTCACACATCAGCGGGGGTCACACAAGAGCTTAAGAGAGAACTTCCACCAGTAATAATGTCACTAAGGAGAGAGTCGTTGGCATGCTCTGGGCACTCACAGAACTCCTTTCAGACACATCTCACCAAGTGTTGGCAAGGCCCAAATCTAGTTATGGCAGGTTTCTAAGTCTATGGTAGGTGAAGCAGGATCTTTTCTAAAGCCATGCAGAGGGGCAACAGACCTTAATCCCCCAGCAGGGCACAGTGGAGAGGAGGCTTGGCTCAAAGCAGCAGGTCTGGTTCACTCTTAACCTAAGGGTCACATATAGGCTGGGAAAAGAGTCATACTATTTTCTGAGGCTTAGTTACTATATTGATAAAATGCGTCTTGAAGAGTTTGGTGTAATTTAAATAAAATCATACATGCAGGCTGGGTACAGTGGCTCACGCCTGTAATTCCAGCACTTTGGGAGGTGGAGGTGAGAGGATTGCCTGAGTCCAGGGGTTCGAGACTAGCCTGGGCAACTTGGCCAGGCTGTCTCTAGAATTAAACAAAAAATTAGCCAGGCGTGGTAATGCATGCCTGTAGTTCCAGCTGTTTGGAAGGCTGAGGTGGAAGGATCGCCTGAGCCCAGCAGGTCGAGGCTGCGGTGGCCATGAGCGTGCCACTGCACTCCAGTCTGGGCGACAGAGTAAGGCTTCCACTCAAAAAAACAAAGACAAAAACAAAAAGACATTTATGTAAAACACATGGTCCAGAGCTCAGAGCCTGGGAAAGAGTAGATGCTAAGAAATGACCAATGTTACTATTATAATGGGTAAAATGACATGAACAGGAACCCTTGTGGAGTCATTTCAGCTCTCTCCCAGGGCAAAAACCTTCTCCCTGTGGGTGGCCTACTGGCAGCTCAAAAAGAGATGCCCCAAATAATTCTATTATTGATTCTAGGACTTGTTTCTGACATATGTATTAATTTTAATTTTAATTTCTTTTTTTGAGTTGGAGTCTCATTCTATAGCCCAGGCTAAAGTACAGTGGCATGCTCATGGCCACCCCAGCATCAATCTGCTGGACTCAGGTGATCCTTCTACCTCAGTCTTCCAACTAGCAGGAATTACAGGCACACATTACCATGCCTGGCTAATTTTTTGATTTATTGTAGAGATGAGGTCTCACCATGTTGCCCAGGTTGGTCTCGAATCCATGGGCTTAGGCAATCCTCTCGCCTTGGCCTCCCAAGTGCTGGTATTACTCATTTTTATTTTTTAAAATTTTTATTCTTTTTTTTGAGTCAAGGTCTCACTTTGTCACCCAGAATGGAGTACAATGGCATGACCATGGTTCACTATAGCCTTGAACTCCTGGGCTCCCCTTCTCAGCTTGCAAGTAGCTGGGACTACAGGTGTACACCACCACGCCTGGTTCATATTTTGGTTTTTTTTTCTTTTGTAGAGGCAAGGTCTTGCTATGTGGTGCAGGCTGGTCTTGAATTCCAGGGCTCAAGTAATCTTCCTGCCTCGGTCTCCCAAAGTGCTGGGATTACAAGCATGAGTCACCATATATAGCCTTCATTTTTAATATAATCTATTTCCTAAAGAAGGAGTACAATCTATAAAAGAAGGCCAGGTACAGTGGCTCACGCCTATAATCCCAGCATTTTGGGAGGCTGAGGTGAGAGGACTGCCTGAGCCCACAGGTTCGAGACCAGATTGGGCAACTTGGTGAGACCTCATCTCTACAGTAATTCAAAAAATTAGCTGGGCATGGTGGCGCATGCCTGTAGTTCCAGCTACTTGGAAGGTTGAGGCAGAAGGATGGCCTGAACCTAGCAGGTCGAGGCTGCGGTGGTCATGAATGTGCTACTGGACTCCAGCCTGGGTAACAGAGTGAGACTCTGACTCAAAAAACAAAAACGAAAGGTGAACATCCCCTTAAACTTTAAGAAATAATATGTCTGTGTATCCCACAAAAAGATGTTCTAATTGAAGGGGTCTCTCAGAGCTATCACGGCTACTTCTGTAGCTCTAGAGCATGTGGCAGCACAGGGGCTACCAGCTTACCTTTTCCTCCTCGCTCAGGGGGTCTCCAAGCTCATCCTGGGAGAAGTCAAGGAACGCCACAGAGCCATCCATGGAACACACCAGGATGCCCAGCCCATTCAGAGTCCTGGGAGACACAGCTGTCAGCAGCTGTCATCAAGAGCTTGAGGCAAACATTCATGCCACAAAGGCAGGCCCATGAAGATGGTGGGACAGTGCTCTAGGGAAGTGCTGAAAACCCCTGTACCATTCTGTGGTGTGAGGATGGGGATGACAATCACGGCCCAAAGGGGCCTGGTGTCCTTTAGTTCTAAGCACATGGTCAAAATATCTCTTACCGTATGTTTTATAAGAATTTTCCATTTTACTTATCTTACTTTTGAAACCATTAAAAACAAACTTGAGTAAGTGTACATCTAAATAAGTTCACTGAGAAGCAAAACGTGTGCTTCTCACTTCGGTTCATATAACGACAGACGTGGTACCCACTAGTCTTAGACAAATTTTGAGAACTTTCCAGTGGCAAATCCTACATGTGCAAGACATTTTCACGGCAGCAGGCACATAGCTGTTGGTTCCTGAATTGTTCAAATAGCACCCTCAGGTCTGGGCCAGCTGTGATGCTTGAGGAGGGCCCACTGGCCACCTGACCCTAATCCCATCCAAGAGGCCTTGAGTTCTCATGTGTGGCTACTCCTTTCTTAGCCTATGCATACCCAACCAGAATCCACCTTACCAGGATATATCCATGATGGATTTGTCAAACAGTTCATGGATGACCACCAGCGGCCGTTTCAGACACGTGAGCTGAAAGGAAAGCAGCAGCCGAAGTTAACGGAATTACTGAAACTCTCTTATGTGTAGTCAGCTCATTAGTTAACACAACTAATCTAGAAGCCTTGGTCAGAGTTTCTACTGACATTTAAGGCACCTTTAACTGTATTCAAAGTGGCTGCTGAGATCCCAAACTGCAGAAACCAAAGCCTGACAAAATGTGCCTTCTAGAGTGGCCACTGCTGCCAGGGTTTGCTGTGGTCCAATAGGAGAGATAGCTTTATACACAGGCAACCAGCAACAGAACAGGAATAGTGGAAATGGGTTCTGGAAGAGCTACAATCTGAGCAAAGAGACAGCCCCAGGTAAAGGCACGGAGAGGGTCTATGGAACAAAAGTTAGAGTGCCAAGGCCTGCAGAGCAGATGAGACAGTCATGGAGAGAACCCAGCACATATTCCTTGGGCCCAAGGAACTCTGATATACGTTTATCCAAGGCTTACTCTACAGCATATACAGACAGTATAGAAACACATACCAGGGCGCTTACTTTCTCCAGATAGGAGATATGTGCAATATTCTATTTTATGTGAAAATATTTATTTTATTCTAAAATAAGGCACAAGGTTGTGTCTGCTTTTTCAATTAACATATAACAAGTATGCCACTATGTATCCAGTAAAAGTACCTTTTTGAAGGCTACATAACATGCATCGTATGCATATTTCTCATCTACTCAATCTAATACTGGAGTGCACACTGATTTCATGTGCCCACAAGTATGGCAAGCTCCACCTCTCATGCACAAGTGTCTGGCCACCTGCTGAGCCACAGGATGGTGGGCTCCACTTCAAGGGAAAGTGGGTTCCCATGGGTGCTTCCAGGAGCCCATGCTACTGAGCCTCCCACCACAGCCTGAGACTGCTGTATGGAGAAGGAGGAACTGTACCTACCCTAGTCCTGGGGAAGGCTAGAATCTAAGCTGCCTGGAATCCACATAAAGCATTTTGCTCCCACCCTGATTCCAGAAAAAAAAAAAACAAACCAGCTTTGTCCTTCCATAAATGTGCCTACAGACCCCTCAGAAATCTGGAGACTGGGTGGCTGCCTGACCTCAGCATTCTAAGAAACATGAGCAACATAGCTAGTGAGGGTTTGGTTGTAGTACCAGGAACATGGCTCCAGACTGGGAGGAGCCTGGGAAGAAGGTGCCCTGGACTGGCCTTTATGGCACTGTAGCTCTGATTCAGGCAAGGAGGCTAAATGAATACTGGGTCTAAAGAAAACATAATACACACAGCAACGAGTTTCTCTGTAATGAACTATAATAAATGCCCACAACTTCAAATCCACTCTACTTATAGGGACATTAAAAATGTTTAAAAAAATTTTAGAGGGAAAAAAATTTTTTGTAATGTGTGCACACTTTGCTTTATCAAACTTACTTACAACAAGTTGGTGCAAGAAGTTACCTTGATGCTCAGCAGCAAGGCTGCTCCTTCACCGCATGTGGAACTGTCTCTAACTACACAATCAGATCACAGAACAGCAGCCCCTGGCAATGAGAACTTAACCCTTTAGGAGCCTTAGCTTAGAAACCACCACAGTTCTTACCCTTCAGTTTCCACCCATCCATCATTGAACATTTGCCTGGGGGTCGGGATAGCCTCTCCTGGCTGGGCCCAGGCCCAGTATTCAGTATTTCCTTCCAGGAGAGCCTGCGGGCTTCCAAGGAGGGGCAGACCCCAGGTACAGTGTGGAGGCACACACTGAGTATCACCCAAAGTAGCAAGTCTCTCTTTCCTTCAAGGCCTCCAGGCTTGCTACCTTTGGCCCTGCAACAAAAGCTTAGGGTGGTGAGCTCACCCAGACAGAGAGCGAGCGGTCCTTGCTGCCAACAGCACAGCAGCAGTATGGGCAGCTGGGCTTCGCAGAACTCCCATTCTTCTGCTTCTTTTTGAAGATTTTTGGGTTGAATTTCTAAAGTCAAATAACAAATGTTAAAATAATCAAGCATCAGGCATGTACCTCATGCCCAAAATCCTAGCTGACCACTTTGAGTTCCCATTTCACCTTCATAACTACCTAAGAAGCCTTTGGCTGATGATGAAATGGAGCGTTTGGGGAGGTTAGAAAACATGGGCAGAGTTGTCAAGTAAGTGGGGAAATGCAGACTGGAAGCTAGCTCTATCAAACTCTCCATTTCTGGTGCCAATAGCCAGGTAACTACTGAAACTGGCCCTCTCAATTCCCTCTGGCTTGGCAGGGCCGGCTCAGGTTCATGTGGGGAGGCTGAGCCTGTAAGGGGACTTCAGGGGCAAGAAACTGTTTACTCCCCATCTCTCTTTTTTTTTTTGAGTTGGAGTCTCACTCTGTCACCCAGACTGGAGTGCAGTGGCTGCTCCCAGCCACCGCAGCCTTGACCTGCTGGGCTCCAGCCATCCTTCCGCCTCAGCTTTCCAAGTAGCTGGAACTACAGGCGCGCGCTACCACGCCCGGCTACTCCCCATCTCTTAGAAGAGGCCAAGGGACTGGCAAGAGAGGTCCAATCCATGGAATTTCTTCTACCCTCACTGCCTTGGTTGTTCAGTCTTAACTATCTAGTGGAGACATGCTTAGTGCAAGAGGTATCAGTGATCTCACCAGGCCAGAGGACCATGGCCACAGCACACATAGAAGGTTGACTGGCTCAGCCCAGGAGTTATGCCCAGCATAACCTGGTTTTGCTTTTGGAAAGCCTGGAAGCACACACTGAGCTCTCAGTTGCCACTCTGAAAGAGGGTGGGAGCTCTTGGAATCCCTAAGCTAGGACAACTGAGAGTGAAGGAAAAGGGGCTCCTGAGAGCATGGTGCTAAGTGGCTTAGAGATGTTCCAATTCCAGAGGCAGGTAGGAATGGTCAGGGGTGCACAGAGACTGGAGAAGATGGAACCTGGAGGTGTGTATCTTGGGCTCAAGCCTCTGCTTCCAAGGAAGTGGGCTGCAGGGCCTATGGAGCTTCATGGGGACTCTGCAGGGCAGGCATTGTGGCCTCACAGAGCCATTCTGAAGTGTTTGTGACAATTGCCTGAGAGAATGGAGAGCACTGACCATGAAGCAGTGATTTTCAAATATTTTACCAATAAGGCTCTGCTTTGAACAAAGTCCTACATTGACTCCCAATATAAAAAAATTAAAAAGCAGTATTTTATTCATGTAAAGATGAAGCATAAGATATGTATGTGTTGTTAACTTACACACAGGCAATGATGAGCCTGTTTTCTTCAGGGTCCTGGATCATCCTTTACCTTTATCAATCATGGTCTGCCAATCTATTTGTTTAGTAGCCCAGTGTTGATAAAATCCTAGTTTTCAGATGTTATTTACAACTATTTAATAGCTTGCCTTGGGCACTCTCAGGATACACTTCGAAGTCATGGTGAGGCATAAAAGGAGTAGTCAGGCTCTTCTCAAGCCTCAGCTCTCAAGACTCTGATCCATGACATGGCCTTACAACTGCCACTGACACTGCTAGGTGTGGGGACAGGCACAATGTTCAACAGACACACCAGAACTGCACCTGTGTTCACTGGAGCTAGGTAAGCGGGGCACTATGCTTGAGCACCTGTGGCACAACTGAGTGCGTAAAAGGCAAGTGCAGAGGTACAGTGTTCCCCACCAAAGACTGATTTTGGTTATGTTCACCATGTTTGTCAATAAAACACATGAATATGTATTCTATTTCATAAAATTAGTTTTTAAATGTTTAAACATAAATATTTAAAGTCAGTTGGGTGTGGTGGCTCATGCCCAGTACTTTGGGAGGCTGAGGAAGGAGGATAATTTGAGCCCAGGAATTCAAGACCAGCCTGAGCAACATAGTGAGACTTTGTCTCTACAAAAAAAATAAAATAAAATTAGCCAGACATGGCGGTGGGCGCCTGTAGTTCCAGCTACTCAGGAGACTGAGGCAGAAGGATTGCTTCAGCCCAGGAGGCTAAGTCTGTGGTGAGCCATGATTGTGTCACTGCACTCCAGCCTGGGTGACAGAGGGATACTCTGACTCAAAAAAATAATAATTTTTTAAAAAGTAAAATAAGAATTAATATGTGCTGAAACTTGGAGTCCATCCCATCAATCCCCCAAGTACACTTACCACGACAGTAACAGCTTTCCGGTGCCCAACAAAGTCCATATTGGTCTTCCAGCCCTCTCGTTCAATGATCTGGGCAGTGGGGCCAGAGTTGTTCATGGCATGGGCAGATACCAGGTAATGTCCATCTGGTGACCAGCTGAGCCTCAACACGTGGGTTGTCCCTCCACACTGAAAGAAGCATGGACACTTGAAAGGAACTCAAGGCTAACTTTGTGGCCAAAACAAAATCAAATTCCGATTTACAAATGTATGATGGAGGTTAAGGGCATTCTGTCACATGAGTTTGAGAAATCGGCATCTTACCCTCCCCCACAGGAACTAAACAAAGAACTGGTGCACAAAGCACATGCCTTGAGGGGTCTGCAGGAGCCTGACCCTTTGAAATGTCACCTCTGCATGGGCCAAATCTCTCTGGCTCCTGTCCCCCTTCTAAACAGCATCTGAGAACCCATCACATGACATCTGCAGAGCAGTCTCCAGATATGCTGAACAGAGAAAAAGCCCTGTGGACACATAGGAACCTGTTCTGTAATATAGCTGTGACTATGAGGTATCACCTACTCTCAAGTCTTTCTCTTCACCCAAAGGGTGGCAAGGATACCTGTAAGGAAGAAGAGGTTTGTTACGGCCTTATACACTGTCAAAGGTGCAGCAGAAAGGCACTGCTCCCCTGACCTGGACCAAGGACTGAGGAAGAGCATCCCTTCACATCATTCCTCTTGTAAAGTGAAATGACCCAAGTGGGCTTGGGGTGGCTCTAAAGAGGTTAAGATCTTGACCTCATAGTCCCAGAGTACGATGGGATGAAGCAAGGCCTGAGTGCAATGACATTATCTGCCTCAACTTTCAGCCCAGGCCATAGACCCATGGCAGGATGGGCCTACCCCACAGTAGAGGTTAAAGAGTGTTACCAGCTCCTACTGGTATTCCAGACACTTCCACAGTGCTTGGCAGTTAGGGCCTTGAGGTACTCCAGAAAGCATAAGGGTCTTTGTCAAGACTTACTACAGGACTAAGTAAGGTAGAAACCAGTGCTCATATACCCAGTCCAGGAGTTGGTGTTGATCTGGGGAGAACAGAATGACTTTCACTTTTCTCTTGGTCAGTTCAGATCAGTGGGCAAATGCCCATTCTCCCTATAAAGCTTCACTCATGTGTCCCTTGCTCTGAGAAGTCTTCCCCAAAGCAGCCACCCTTCCTGAGCTGTTTCTGTATACTCTGGACGACTCAACCATCATATTTACAACTGATGTGAATATCTGTCTTTTCCACAGGGATATAAGCTTCAAGGGAAGGGACTCTATTTCAATCTATCTTTATTTTCCTATATACAGTATTATCTTACATACAGTGGACACATAATAAGTGTCTAATGAATAATGGCAATCTTAAGCTCTTATTCCACATGATATCCGAACTCAAGTAAAGGAAGACACAGTAAAATACTACAGAAGATGCTACAGTCTGATCTCCAAACATCTTGCAACCTGTACTGCTAACTCCACTGGAGAAAGATATCGGCTGGCCTGCAGAATGAATATCAACAAGTATAGCCAGGAACAACATGAGAGCCAGTCTCCACCATCCTGGCCCTGGCCCACTCCTGATAAGTTGCTCTGTAGGGCGGCTTGATGTAAACCACATGACAACAAACAGTGTCATTCGTGTCTGTGGTGGTAAGCTGGGTGACACAATATTGTGGGGACATCTCTAAAGTTCTCTTTAACTTTAAAATCTATAAATCGTTTTTACTGCAAAGCTGGATATTAAATAGCTTCTCAGGAATGAAAGAATTTTTAATCATCTGATTCGTAGGGCCAGAGTGCCCACCCCCAAAGAACCCTGAACAGCCTGCTCAGGTCCCCAAACCCTGTGTATTCCCCTATATGGTCTGGCCCTTTGCCAGCTCCCTCTGTGCGCAAGGATGTCAGGAAGGGACTGGTAAAGCTGCTGAGGTCAAGTTCCCTGGATTGTCCTCACTTACCTCATCAAAAGGCTTGGTGATGCTAGTCTCTAACTGCCAGTCCAGCGTTCTCCACACCTTCAGGCTGCGGTCATCAGCTTGAGAGGCAATGTATTTACCAACAGGGTCCCAAGTCAACCCTTTCACCAAGCCAGAATGACCTCGCAGTGTAGCTAGAATTTCTATGGGAAAAAAAAATATGGAAAGACATCAGCAGGGGAAAACAATGACTCTAAATAGAAAACATGAGTTACAATCCATGGACCATGGGATGGATCACCAAGAGAAGGGACTTTAGCAGCCCACCCTGGCCAGAACCCACTGCAAGTGCAAGCAAAAGAACCCCCCTCCTTTGATCTCTACCAAGGCAAAAGTCTGAAGAAGTGACTGCATCAAGGAGGCAACAAGGGGCCCTGGCCTTGGTCAGAGCCACCACTTCTGGCCCCAGGTCTTATCTGTAGCTGGCTGCTCTTCCTAGGCTGTGACATCAGCACTTCTGATGTGAGCCCCTTGGCACTTCCCTGATAAGGAGCAGGCCTAATAGCTCAGGGGGCCAGGCAGTGACCGAGTCTTATTTCTTTCGTTTTCTTTTAGAGATGGGGTCTTGCTCTGTTACCCAGGCTGGAGTGCAGTGGTACCATCATAGCTCATTGAAGCCAACCCTTGGGTTTAAGCTATCCTGGGCTGAGGCTTTGTAAATCAACACTGAAGACAAAACTGTGTACGAGAGCACTCCATGCAGATCTGTAATCCAAATGCCACCCTAGTCTTTAGAACTGCCCTCCCCAAAGCCAGATGAACATCCCACATATGCTGATAGCTTTCAAAGACTGCCAAAATGACTTGGATCCAAGCCCGTAGATGATGAATGTTAGCCAATGAGGAAAACACACTCCAGGTACAAGAGGGGAACTATGAGAAGCATTAGCTATAAACTGCAGCACTATGCAAGATTATGCCATATGTTGTGACGTTAAACACAATGAATGACAAAAATCAATCTTTTGCAAAACTGAGTCTGTCTTAGTCCATATCGCTCAAGGGCTTCGAGAGGAGACATCAACTAAGCTGAGCCAGAGCTCAGTGGTGGGGCGTGCATACAGCATGTGTGGGAACACTGGGGCCCCCAACACCAGTCGCCCATGCACCACCTTCAAGATCTGTGGCATACCCATCCCAGCACTCAGTTGTTTTTCTTTACCTTAAACAAAGGTTAATTGAGAAAGAAAAAAAACCCAAAAACTGGCTTGCTGAAAAGACATATAAATCCCAGGCCACTGTAAAACACGTACAGCTGCCAAGACTAAGGAGAGGCCCACCCCCACTTCCAACACCAACAGGTAGTACTGCTGGTGAGTAGCCCATTTCTGCCACCACTCAGTCAGAAAAAAATCCCAGACCTGGGAACTTCACGGCATTCCAGATGACAACAGTGTTATCCACGCTGCACGAGGCTAGCCAGGCATCATGGGGAGACCATGCTACATCCATCACATCTGGAAGAAGACAGAGGCTTGTGGTGAGGTCTCTTACCTGGCATGCAGACTTGGGGGTGAGTGGGCTCTGGGCAGTGCTCTGTCTGCTAGCTGTACCAGTACCCCTGGGATTCTCATGTCTGAGGATACCTCAGTGTGGGATCATCAAGGACCACACTTTTAAAAAAACCAACTAAAGTTTTTCAACTGGTTATAAATTTAAAGCATCTAACTTTTTCACTCCTATTGATGAAGCAGTGCCCTACTTCTACGGATGGAGCAACTGAGGGCATGGCTGAGAGCTTGGGTGCCAAGCGGCATCACACCCATGCATAAGAACCACAGCCAGCCACTTCTTGGGTCTGTGGCCTGAGCACACTCCTCAGCCCTATAATAGGCTTCTATGTCATAGCAGGGCCTTCCTTTGCAATGAGCACAAGACACAGTGGGTAAAGCATGCAGCAGAAGGCCTGATGGTCAGAGCTCCAGGGCTGCTAACTGACTGAGTGCAAGTCATTTCCAGGCCCTTCTCCAGCTCATGAACTGGGTCTCATCTCCAAGACTCTGCCAGGGGCACCCCTTCTCTATGGAGTTCCCAAACAGAATTAATAATATCCATTTCTTTGTGACTCAGTTTCCTCACTTGTCAAATGCAGATTAAAAAAACCTATCTCCTTAAAATCACCATGAGAATCAAATGTGAAAAACCGCCAATGCACTGTGCCAGGTACACATTAAGGCATTGATAAGGGTTTGCCATGATGATGGCACCAACCTTGCCTATCCTGGCATCAGGGTGAAGGGTGCAGTCTTAGTTATTTTTCTAACCTCAGCACCTGGTACAATGCTAGGTATGTAGAAAAATTATTGGTGAGTTGAAGTAACAGCAGTAAAGGTAACAGCTATCAAGTCCTTCCCCCATAGAATCTTTTTAAAAGATGTGAAAGCAAAATATTCCAAATTTCTATCATACTTTCTTCTAGCTTTTAAAAATCTATAGTAATGACTTGATGGCTTTTTTTCACAATGTATCCCACACTGTGATTCATATTATGTTTAAACTAGTATGCTGCATCTGGTCCTGTAATGCCTATACAATTTTCATGGTTTCTTTTCTGTTGCCCTATGTTCCATGTTGTTAGCGTTCACCACCTCTAACAGACCTAACTGAATACGGCATGTTAACTAGGTCCCGGTTTTTCATGCTAATGGTGTCCGGTCCAAGTGTACGTGTCACTCTCCACACTCTGGATTACTTCTGAGATCGATACTCTAGAGCAGGAATCCTGGCACGATATCTGAACATCGTCATAGGGATGGATTCTCATTAAACTCTAGACTGCTTTTCACAGACTCCTGTGACTTTACAATTCTCCGTGCACAATATCTGCTTCAACCTCATTAGCAATGAGGTTTATAATTTTTTTCCTTCTAATTTATTAAGTAAATTTTTATATTTTAAATGTTAATTTGATTATTATCTAAAATTGTCTTTTTGGACTAATTTGCTTATATATTGTGACTGTCTGCTGGGAGGTCTTTAGTGCAGTGGGCCTAACAAACATAAATACAGTGCCTAAAAACAAACAAGAACTTTCTCTAGGAATCTGGAGTCCCAAAGGGGCAGACATGTAAACGCTAGGAGTGCACAATAGTATTCAAGTCCTGAAACAGAGGAGATGCAGTCAGATGAGAACCCAGAAAGGAGAAGTGATTTTCTTAGCAATTACCAGACTGGTTATAATGCAAATATTAGTTGCAAATTTCGCCTATTTACCTTTCTATACTGTAAGAGTTTTACATAGTAAAGTCTATTATTCTCCTTTGTGATTTTTTCTGTTGCCTTGTTGGCCTTGAAAATATTCTCTCTGCTAGAGGTAAATACTCAATTCTATTTCCTCCTGGTTTAACTATTTAGACTGTTTCTCTCTTTAATATCTGGAATTTATTTTGGTACATGCTATATTTAATGAGAATATACATTAAATTCCCCTCACTCACAAACTCCCTAATGATTACAACACACATAGGGAAGAATCCTCTCCATTTTTAATAAGTGATGCCTCTTTCAGAGTACACCAATTTCTTAGGTACCTTGTAGCCTCCTTCACTGTTGTAAGTTTTACCCCAAAACTATTGATGTTTCTATCAATGAAACTTTGAAGGTTTTTACCCATAACATTACTTATCCTTCCAGATACCCTCTGTAGTCACTGCTAAGTTCTGTGGTAAGTACATATACAAAATTTTGTCCCTGAGTTTCTGCCTTCAGAATGCACACACACTCCCCTTCCTTTTCATTGTGCATTCACACACATGAGTCCTTCACTGTTGTTCTCATCATCATTCTTGGTGGTTCAAGAGGATCATTCTTCTAACACCCAAGGCTCTTGGTTCCTTAAACTTCTCCTCCTCTGATGACTCTGGCTTCCACTACATTCGTCCCTATAATCACACCCAGAGACCTTGCAAGACAGATCACTGCAATCCTCATCTCAATTCTGACCCTCCTCACACACTGACCTCACCTCCATGATCCTAGCTTACTCTCAGCTCCAACAGCACTTTACACTGCAAGAAGCTACAATCTATTGATGCTGCTGTCCTCCCACTGTCTGCAATGTTACCTCTCTCCTTCAGCTGAGACCCTATAGCCACTCCCTTTTCTCTTCTCTGTCTTCACAGTTGCCTGACAAAGCCTAACCTGGTTCAGTCCAGCTCCATCCTCCCTCAGTCTTTCTTGAGCACCCTCCGATTAGGATTTGGTGCAATGATACCAACACGAATCACACTTGCCAAGGTCCCCAGCAGTCTCCGTATTGTCAAGTTCAGCAGTCAATGTCAGTTCTCACTTTGCCTCTCAGCAGGTAGGACACATCACTTGCCTTCTCCCTCAAACACTCTCTTCACTGCCCTAACTGGCCTCTCTTCCTCACTTCTTTTGCTGGTTTCAAATCTCCAAATTCTAGACTATCTTTAGACTCTGTTCCTACCCAGAACTCTCTCTTGTACTCAAGATTCATATTTCCAAATGTGTATGCTATATCCACTTACACTGGCAACTCAACATGCCCAAAACCAAACTCTAAAACATTTCTCTTAACAAACACTTCTGTCTTGCCTGTCTCAGGTTACAGCAACTGCATGTTTTCCATTGTTCAGGCCCAGGATGTGTTGCTGTCCTGACTCCTCTGCTTACTTCACACCTTAGTTCCGATCCACCAGATCTGCCTCTGACCACTTCTTGACACTTCTGTGTCCGAACCACCATTGTCTCTCACCTACATTATCACAGCAGTCCCCTCAATGGTCACCCAGTGGTGCCCTTAGCCCCTCATGAGAGAGACTCCACCCTGCTGCTGCGGGTCTCAACTCTGCCCAGAGCCCTCCCGCGCCTTCTGGTCTTGCTCAGAGAGGAGCTAGCAATGGTTTCACAGGAGCCAATCCAGTTCCTGGGGGGGGCCCTAGGCAGACCAAGTACATGTCCATGCTTCAAGACCTATGCCCTGAGAGTCTTCTCACTGTTGCCTGGTCTCAACTGTCATCTCCTCACTGAGCCCCCAACACTCACAGGATTCTTCCAGCTCCTCTCAGGACTCTGCTCCATGGGTTTCTCTTCAAATATGCTATATGACTCATTCACTGTCAGTATCTTTTGAAGAAAGGACATTCCTTGAGGGAAGAACAGTGCCTAAAACGTGGCAGGTGTTCAATATCCATTTGCTACATGGATGAGTACATATTAATTTGGGGAAAAATGTATTTTATTTAGTCTTTCCACTTATGAAGTGGTCATTTTATAGCTCTCAAAACGGGTCATGGTTTGGGTCTCAGAAATCTCATTCATTTTTAGTAAGATTACTTATTCTTAGGTATTTATAATTCTGGATCCTACTATGTATGAATTATCTTTTTATCATTAGATATCCTAATTGGCTATTACTAGTGAAAGATAACAATTAAAATTTTTTCTAACATGGGATCATTTTATTAGTTCTAAATGTTTCTCAGTGCTTTATTTATTCTCAGTTTAATATTCATTTGGTTTTTATTGATATAAATGCTATCTTCATTTCAATGTTGCTTTATTGTCCAGTTTATCTCCCTTCTGATATGTGTTCGATTGTAATGCAGAAATTTCAGAGCAACAGATTAAATAATAGTAGCCATCATTACCTTTTCTTTATATAAATGGGAACAGGCTTCACTGTTAACTGTAATATCTGCCACTTAAAAAAAAAATTTTTTTTATTTTGAGTTGGAGTCTCACTCTGTCGCCTAGGCTGGAGTGCAATGGCACACTCACGGCCACCTCTGCTTCGACCTGCTGGGCTCAGGAGATCCTTCCACCTCAGACTTCCAAGTAGCTGAACTACAGGCACCATGCTCAGCTAATTTTTTAAATTTGATGTAGAGATGAGATCTCACCATGTTGTCCACTCTGGTCTTAAACCCATGGGCTCAGGTAATGCTCTCGCCTCCACCTCACAAAGTGCTGGGATAACAGGTGTGAGCCACCGAGCCAGGCCAGCCATTGGTTTTTAAAAGACATAGGACCCTACCATGTTAAAGAAACAGCTTTCTATGGGCATTTTTTAGAAAAGCATTTTTATTAAGATTTAATGCTGAATTGCCTGATATTCCCTCCAGAATACCTAAGTATATATTTCTCACACTTTGCTTTTCAAAGATTCAGTTCTTTCTTATTTATTTACTTATGCTTTTACTCAATTTTCTTCTTCTTTTTTTTTGAGTCAGAGTCTTACTCTGTCGCCCAGACTGGAGGGCAGTGGCACACTCATGACCACTGCAGCCTTGGCCTGCTGGGCTCAGGCAAGTCTTCTGCCTCAGCCTTCCAAGTAGCTGGAACTACAATCATGTGCCACCATGCTGGGCTAATTTTTTGATTTATCATAGAGATGAGGTTTCACCATGTTGCTTAGGCTGGTCTCGAACCCGTGGGCTCAGGCAATCCTCTCACCTCGGCTTCCCTAAGTGCTGGGATTATAGGCGTGAACCACTGCACCTGGCCCTGATTTTTTTTCTTAAATGTTTCTGTGCGTATCTGCTACCAGGACCAGTGAATAAGGAGTGGCAGATACTCCAGATACAGGTGATCAATTGAACCTGCCTGGTCAAGGAGCCCTATGAGGTGGTGGGATAGGAAAGAAGTTGAGACTCTGGCTCAGCTGGAGTCTCAGTTAGAGCCCTGTAAGTGTCCTCACGCTCAGTGCCCTCATAGACACACATCCCAGGCTCCAGGGAAGTCAAATTTATTTGTGTCACTGTGAGTACTGTGACATAAATAAATGCAAATTATACATTTTGATTATTATTGAACAATAACACAATGCAACTATTTCGGCTTTCACAAGTGTGGAGTCAGTCTGTGCTTACTTACCAAGAGATGAATCTGTTCTCCATTAAACTCTCTAGAGAATTTCCTGAGCATATACTGCCAACAAAACTGCCGATGCCTCCTATGCCTCTCACTCCTGTTCCACCTTACACCAGCACTCCAGGCTCAATTCTAAAGTTTCTTGACATTTTGTCCTCTATCCCTCAAACCAGGCACACATCATACTGAACTAGCATCTGTACCCCATACACCTGGTGTCCTTATGGTCTCAGCAGAGGACACCTCTAACTGTCTAGGCACACAGTCAGGAATCTACTTCATCACTCTCCGTGCCCTGTCCTAAGTAATTCCAAATCAGTCGCCTCCTCTCTATTCCTTAACCTAGTTCAGGCTCTTACAGTGTCCATCCAAACCACTGGAACAACCTCCATTTCAGAGCCATGAAAATCACTTCCCTCTTATGCTTCAATGCTTTTAATGGCTCCTTGTCTCTCCCATGATAACTGACACCCTCAGTAGGGCACATGCGCTTTCCATGCCCTGACCCTGGCACACCTGGCCAGCTTCACTTTGGGTTGCTCCCTGACTTACATGTAAAGATCCAGTCATGGTGAAACGCCTCCCAACTCACCATTCACACCAAGACTTTCTCACTTCTGTCTCTAGCACCTGGAAAGCCCTTTGGTTCATCCTGGGCTGAACCACAGGCTTCCTGAGACAAGTCTAAACTGTCCTCACTCTGGCATTCATGACACCTGAGTGTACAAGTGCATGGGCTACAGACTGTTATAGACTGACCTTCCTCCTCTTCAGTCTAAATCTATAAAATGTTTCTCTTTCCATACCAGGTCTACTTAAAACCCTTTGCAAACATACTCAAGGTCAAGTTGAAAAACTATTCATGGGCACCGGTTTCCGGGGAATAAATAAAGTGCGCTTACGGACTTAGTGGTCCACTGATGAAGGTACTGATTCTGTTCAGCAGGATAAACAGCAGAACGTGGGAAGTTCTACATTAAAGATATAAACATATACCCCATGAGGGCAAGAGTGGGGAGACTGAACATAGCTGGAGGCAGGCAGTGGGATGGTGACTGCATAGACCTAGAGGGACAGGGAGAGTGCAACTGATGGTAGGTAACAGGGAGGGACAGCCCAGACCAAACAGTCCCATGGGAAATATGGAGGTACTGCTGATCTGAGTCAGCTGTTAGGGGCCCACCACCCCAATGGGGCGCCTCACTCACCGCCTGAGTGACTCCGGAGGATGGAGACACACCGCCATTGCTCCACATTGGCAAGCTTACCACTGGAGCCGAACACGGTGCTGGGGCCAATGTACCTGTGTGAGAGAGGGGTCAGAAAGGCACTCATGGAATGCTCTGGGCACTGCATGGAGATGCTCCCTGCAGCCTGTTAACCATGGCAGACAGAACAAAGCAAAAACAAACAATGAATGGAAAGCACCAGGTTGTTGAACAAAGGGGGCAGATTAGGTAAGTTATGATCCATGCACTTTATGAAACGCTACATAGCCATTACAAATCTTGCATGGGAAAATGTTCACAATTTGTAACTAAGTGAAAGAAGCAGGTCACAGGACATCACATACAATATGATACCACTTGTGTAAAGAAAAACATATACATTACATGGATAGCATGTATGCATACAAAATGGATAAGAAGGACACACACCCAAAATTCCAAAATATTAACCATGCCCTTCTTTAGTGATGGGATAATGAGAGATTTTTAAATATATTTTTTAAGCTTTCCAAATTGTGCACAACATGTTTTGTTTTTTTTTTTTTGAGTTGGAGTCTCACTGTCGCCCAGGCTGGAGTGAAGTGCCACACTCACAGCCACCCCAGTGTCAACCTGCTGGACTCTGGCTATCCTTCCGCCTCAGCCTTCCAAGTAGCCAGAACTACAGGTGCGTGCTAATTTTTGATTTATTGTAGAGATGAAGTCTTGCCAAGTTGCCTGGGCTGATCTCAAACCTGTGGGCTCAGGCAATCCACTCGCCTTGGCCTCCCAAAGTGCTGGGATTACAAGTCTAAACATGTTATTTATGTTGACTATTGAAAGTGGCAAAATCAATTGAATTTTAAAGCCCCGTATTGTGAATCATATGGCCCTGCCTTCATACCAGAGGCGGAGGAACCACATAAGCTGCAGGTACTTGTTCCCACCAGAGAAGCAGGCACCTGGGGCATGGTGAAGGTAGTGCTGACACACTGATGCTCAGAGCCTCTGTTAACATCCTTTGCTCTTTAGAGCTCTTCAAAAAACCACAGAAAGAGGGTGCACTGAGGCAGCCAAGTAGACTGAAGAAGAAAGTAGGCCTCTGCTCCTGAAGCCACAGCCACAGAGCCACTCTTAGTGAGCAATGTGATTCTGGAGGATCCCTAACCTGACTGGCCTAGAGTCACCTAGGAAACTTATTATGGAAACACCCTGTATGTCTATCTAGGTATTAAAGAGGGTGGGCTCTGTACGCCCTATCCTGATTCCATCAGAGCCCCTTGACTGTTAACCATTTTGTATGTGGGGTTCCATGTGAGATTTTATTTGAAGGACAAATGAAGCCACCTATGTCAGCACTAGAAGGCTTCCTTTTTAGGTGGAAGTCTGCAGCGCTGCAAGGGGGCAGATGACCAGGTCACCAGGCTGGCTCATGGTCTCCTGACTCCCTGGTCAGGCCACATCTGCTTCTGACCTATGCACACTTTCTGCAACCTATGAGGTCAGAGATCTGAGGACTTCAGTGACAGGGTGGGGAAAGGCGACTTTGATAAAGACCAGCAAAGAAGCTTCTAAAAAGAAAATGTGAAGAAAGGAAAATGATGCTTACGTAGCCCGCTTCCACACCATAATCAGTTTGTCATCTCCCCCAGAAGCTAAATACATCCCACTGTTTGACCACCGCACACAGTTCACACATGCTGGGAAGAAAAAAAAATAGGGTGATGAAAATCCAATAGTCATGCCCATTTCTGCAGTTTGGCAAGATGTAAGGGGTTTATAAAACCTATCTAATCTACTTAAGGCATCTACTGTGAGAGTTCCAGAAAAACAACTCAGTTTAAGCACTAACCTGCTTGTGTGATAAAAACAAATTACCACAACAGTCTGGAGGGGGAAATATGCATAATCTGAAAATTATTAGTGCTGAATAACATAGTCAATAGGAGGTTCACTTCCAAAATCAATAAATGATAACTAACTCATTATTTCAAAAGGGCTATCTATTTATGAGTTGCATTTCTGAGTAGAAATTATTCTCAAAATGAAAGTATGTATTAAAAAGAACTTCCAGAAGAGCAGCTTGATGGAATATAAAACTCTGACTTCATCCCACCTGTCAAAGCCAGCCCTTCTACATTAGGATTTTCCACCCTTGTCAGTACTGCAAATTGATTGACTCTGTACTTAGAAGTTAAGATTAGCAGAAATTCCCCCAGGCCACTGATGGGCACTCACAGCTCAGCCTTTGAGAGACCTGAAATATAGTGGACATTATTAAAGTTAGGGCCCCACAGAGACTATACATAACTTGTGCTCCAGGTCTGAGGACAAGAGCACACAGAGCAACGGAAGGGGCTGACATCCAAAGGCCAGTAACTGAGTAACTGTTAATGGAGCATTTCAGGAGTGGGAAATTAAGGCATTACAGCAGGGAAGGAAACCACAACACTGTCTGATGGCCAAAAGGGTCCTGGCAGAGACCAGTAGGGCCCAGTATAGGCTCAGCGCCAACCTGAGGCATTTTGGTGAGTTGTCTCTTATGCACCCTTCCCCAGGACCCTACTGTGTCCAGGTTGCTGGCCCCAAAGCCCCATGAAATCAGGCAGTAACGACTCATGAGCAGGAAATCACCAGAGGTACCTGCAGACTGTCCAAAGATGGTTCTGTGGGCGGGTCGAGTCTTCTGCCGAATAACTCACCCAGGTGTGCAGCCAACATCTGTGCCTTCAGACAGCAGGCCGAGGGGAGTTACCGCCGCACGGGGCCTTATCTTTCTAATTACAAACACATGTGCTAACCTTGGGCACTCTGCCAACACGCAAAGCCTGCAAAGGGCCACTCTGTAATACCTAAGTGATTGTCCATCTGGCAAAGCATCTTGGGAATATTTTCATCCTTCTCGTCATCCTCCTGGAGGACTGGAGACATATTCCAGATCACAACCTTCCCAGAATCCTGCCCTGGAATGAAGGCACAGAAATAAGGAAATGAAAAAGGAGTAGAAATTTGATAATGATACACAATATTAACTAGAAGTCCTTACTTAGCTTCCATGAATCATAATTAACTAGATCTAAGGCGACTTAATTTGAATTATTAATGCAAGTTACAGAAAATATTACAAAAAATAAGTACTCATGGGGACCAAAAGAGGTGAGTAAAGGTCAACCTGACTTTATGAAAAGAACTCTGGACTAATAATCAGAAGAGGATCCAGCTCTGGTCTGGCCTCAAACACGTATCCATCAGGGTACCTAGAAGGTCTTTATCCTTGCCCAAGACCCAGAATCCTCATCTGTAAAATGAGGAGGATGGATAGTCAGTTTCCTAGGACCCTTTCTAGTTTGTGCACAGGTACTCTAAAGAGCAAAGCGAAAAGCACCCAGAGGGGCTTCCTTCTCTGCCCTCAAGGTGCTGCCTGGAATCCATGGATACCATGAGACCCAAGTTTAAACACTCGATGAAGGGTTCATTACCTTGTGATGTGCCCTTTGTAGTCACCTACAGATGGGAAAACAACCAAAAGAGAGGATTTCGGGTTTCTGGGATTATAAGCTGTTCTGCTGAAAAAAACATATCTATGTGTTTTAGTAGTGGTTTCTCTTTCTAAGCTTTCTATCGTGGATAACTAACAAAAGTCTAGCCCCTCATTTAACTTTCTATCACAGAGGGCAAGAATTAATGAACACTTGCAAATGGACCTGTCAAATTTACCATGAAGCATGTTTGAAAGCATGTTTTACAATTGCCTCTTGGCTAATATTTAAAAATATCTCTTAAACAGGCCAGGCATGGTGGCTCACACCTATAATTCCAGTCCTCTGGGAGACCGAGGTAGAAAGACTGCTTGAGTCAAGATCCCATTTCTATAAAAAATTTAAAAATTAGCCAGCTAATTTAAAACTTAGGCATCTGCCTGTAGTCCTAACTACTTTGGAGACTGAGGTAAGAGGATTGCTGAATCCAGGAGTTTAAGACTGCAGTGAGTTATGACCGTGCCACTGTACTCCAGACTGGTTAACAGAGTGAGAACCTGTCTCTTAAAATAAATAAATAAATAAAATCTCCTAAAACATTTCCTGAATAAGATGGTAAGGTGTGCCTCCTCTGGGAATAAGGTGCAAACCCTCTGTTACTCCCAGCTAAGTCCAGCTCTCTTACGTGAGGCTGCAATCTCCTCTTGGGTGCAATTGGCAGCATGCAGGAAGGAAGGAAAGGACTCCCTGCCTACAACTTCCCTGCACTCCCTTCTGGCTCCCTGCCTCTGGGTGAAAGGGTCAGCTGGCAACATGTCCTGTAGCACCTTGCCCGAGGACCCAGAGCTCACAAAGGTATTCTCCAGGTGTTGCCTAGGGAGGACCTGCTCTGGGGCAAAGTTGCCTGGTGGGGGTGCTGCTACACTGTGCCATGATATACACATCTTGGTGTCGTGGTAAGCAATATAGCTTTGTCTATACAGAGCCATGTTATTACAATATTGGGCAGAAGCATGCCACCATGACAATATAGATCACATTTTTAAACGGTGTGGGCATTCTTACTTGCCCTCAGTGTACTCGTTCTCTAACCCAGGTGAATTCCTTCGACCACATGGTTGACTTAGAAGTTTAACCACCAACCACCTTCTCCTCTTTTTCAGATGAGAAAAATGTTGACAAAATCCTTGCCTCTAAGGCTGGCCTCTGTCCACAGGGGCCATGCTTACTAAGCTTGAGCGAGGGGATGTAAAATAAATTTAATATTAACTCAATATACAGAAATTAGAATGATAAACCTGCTATCAAAATACTTATAGAGTATATACTAGAGCCAAAAAAGGATTTTGATTTAACCTTCTCAGATTACAGATTATAACAGTACATTTTAAACTGAGTCACATGCATACTAAAAAATAACAAAGATTCTCTCTACAGCTGAATGGACAACCAGGAGAAGCAGAGCAAGGTGGCAGGGCTGTGATGTTTCCCTTTTCTTTCTGTAAACATACCTTGTCCTCCAGTTGCGAACTTGGTCCCATCAGGGTGAATATCAACAGAAAAAATCGGCTTGCCTGGAAACAAACAAACAAACAAACAAGTACATCTAATTTGGCTTTTATTCACTGGAGAAGAGCAACAGACCCAAAATGTTAAAATACTGGTTATTCAAGTGGTATCTATAATCACCACACCTAGGACAAAATAAGAGGCTACAGATAAGTTATCTGTGAGTAAAAGTTTCAGTTAAAATCTAAACTGCTGGAAGTAGTTAGCAACATTAGATAGGTGAAAGTCCGACAGTGGGACAAAACATTCCAACATTCCATCACTGAGAATGGCTGAGCCCACAGGATGCCTGGGCATTTGTTTGCCACCTTGCAGGGATGTATGTTTATAAAGGCTATGAGCTGTTCATGATAAAAGTTCTGAGTCATACATGCTTAGTGAAAAGACCACACAGCTGTACCTTCAGATGTCTTTCTATTGCATGGATCTGCACTTGAGTGGCAGCCTGGACAGAGGGAGCACTCCCTGACCTTTCTAACTGGCTATGACAGCTAAACTGGACCAGTGACTGACTGAACAAAGGGGTATCCTTCCATTGTCATCCTTCTTCTTCCAAAAAGCCTTTCAATATGTTTGCACTGCAAAGTCCAAAGAAAGTCTGCCTTCTGTGAATCTCCTAGGGCTGACCCTCCTTCACAGTATGGATTCTATGTTAAATTAGATGTTCAGTTCCTCCAGAAGAAAGGGCTGTGGCTGTTAGCTCTTAGAAGACTCATAGGGTCCAGCATAAGCCCAGGCCTGCACTAGAAGCCCGTGAAGCTAGTTGGTTGGCTGGATCAGACTGGCTCTGTAAGCGCCTGAAACCTAGCAGACCGTGCAAGGTAATTCTAGGGCCTCAGCCTGGGGGGCATTTTTCCAGCTTTTTGGTCTGCTTTCAGACCAAGGATACAAGATCTGCAAGTTGCATGCCAGTTGCTGCCGAGTTCATCACTGCATCTTCAGCCTGTAGCAAAGCGCCTGGTGAGTGTAGCTCAGTAATATTTGTTCAGTGACAAATTGCTGATACAGACAATGGACTGTTGCCAAGAGACACTTAATTGAGGACATTCTGTCTCTGTCACCCAAGAGGAGGCTCTAGAGCAAAGAGTCACCAGCTCTAGAACAACACTGCAAGCACCCATGATGGTGGTGAGGAAGGGGAAGGCAATGGTTGCCTGAGAACTATAAAGTCCTGCCAGGGATCCCATGCAAGTATAGAAAATCCAATGCCAGTGCCCAAAAGGCAATGCCCAACATGAGCTCCAGGTGGCAGCCAACTCATCAGAAAGCTGCAGTCATGCAGTCAAATCAATCATGAGCTTCCACAAGGCAAGAGAAAGTATGTTTTCCTTCTTACTGGTCATTATGTGGTACAGGTTGAGCATCCCTTATCTGAAAAGCTTGGGACTGGAAGTGTTCCGGATTTTGGATTTGGGAATATTTGCGTATGCGTAATGAGATATCTTTGAGATATCTAATCACAAAATTCACTTATGTTTCATATATACCTTATGCATGTAGCCTGAAGGCAGTTTTATAGAATATTATACTTTGTGCACGAAGCAAACTTTTGACTGTGACCTGTCACAGGAGGCCAAGTGTGCCATTTTTCACATGTTAGTGTCAAAAAAATTTTTGGATTTTGGAGCATTTCAGATATCAAATTTTTGGATTGGGGATGATCAACCTATAGTGGGGGAAACAGCTCTGCAAGGCCACTTGTGAGTGGGCGTACCAAATACAATCACTCTATTTTGTCTCGGGGAACCATTAGAAACCCTTAGCAAGTTTGGAAATCACATTATATATTGTCAGCTACCACAACAGGCCTCTGTCATCATGCTGGCAGCCCCGGCTTGGCCCCGGGGTTCACATCTAAGAGCCAGTATTCCATGGAGACAGGTCAAGTTCAGCCAAGCAGCCGCTGGCCACCCTTATGGAGTATATGCAGTGTTCAAAGCTATCTCAAACACACAGGAGTCTTAGTTCAGTCTGCTGCGAGCTCTCGTTCTAAGGGCTCACAAGACAAGCCCCAGCACAGCTTGTACCTGATAGGAATTTGAAGCTGACCCAGCATGAATGTATTATCCTTTCACTGGCAGGGCCCAGTGAACCATGACTCCCCAGGCCTCCCATGCTTATGTGCTTCTTTCTCCTTGAATCAGGATTGGTTCTGGGACCCATTTTAATCAACAGAAGTAATTCTGCTCCAGTTCCAGGATTAAGCCTAAAAAAAGTCTAACAGTTCAATTTTTGCTCTCTGGAAAAATCTAGAAAGCAAATGAAAGGAGTCCAAGTACCCTGGGCCCGCCATGCTTTGAGGGGTTACAAGCTGGCTCCATGTAGAGGAGGGAAGAGCCCAGACAACAGTGAGAATCAAGGCCCCCAAACAAAGTCCCAGTGAGGCATTCAAATCATTCTAGCAGATTCCACAGAGCCAAGATGAGCTGGACCCGAGCCCTGCCAAGTTGCAGGATCAGGAGCAAATAATAAAACTGTTATGTTTTAGGCTAGTAGATTTTGGGATAGTTTGTCATAAACACTTACCTGCAAGTCACAGGCCTATCTGACTATCTAGGTGCACACACAGGCTAAGTCAGGCCGTGCTGAGGGCTCAGCTGCACAGGCACCAGTTAGAACCCATGTCCTTCAGACTACACTCTCACAACATCAACTCAGTTTCCCCACTCAGACTACAGCTGTGGATTTCTACTATGCACACAGCATTGGGCTAAGCAATGAGAAAGTAAAGATATACACTCTCATGTACCTCCATAGCAAGATGTCCAGTGATAGACAACGCACAGATAGAAAGCCACCTGACTCAGCCTGGGGCATCCTGCAGAAATAACTGACTTGGGTACCTAAGGTTGAGTAGGAGTCAGTCAGAACAGTGGGGTGGGCAAGAGAAATTTTAGGTAGAAGGGATATAGCATGCAATCAAGAAACAGCCTGATGAGCTGCTGTAGAATGGGATACTTGCAGAGGATGGGTGAGAGAAGAGGCAAGATGGCCAAGTCCAGCAGGCACCAGAGAGGAGCTCAGACCTTCCTCTAAAGGTATCTTTGAGGCAGGAGAATGCCAAGGTCAAATTCACATTTTGGTTCCACAACAGCAGTGTGGAAGATGGGGGTGGGGGACCTCAAAGCTCAAGGGAAGGCAGGAATGGAGGCTGGAAACAGGTTTGGGTTTTAGCATTAAACCCCCGGTTGAATCTTCAGCTTTGCCACTTACCAGCTACATAGCCTTGAGTAAATTATTTAATCTCCTCAAATACTCATTTTCTAATCTGCAAAAGTGGGGAGGCCACATTCACCCCTATAAGCACCTTGAGAGAAAGAGTAAGATGCTGTGCCACATTATTTTAAGGTGCTAACACTTTTGAGATTACATGCTAACATTTTTGAGATCAGGACAAACCTTGGTGAAAGGTGTGCCTGGTTTAACTGGCACCATGTTTCCTTTCATAGTGCTGTGCAGGAGATCAGATGAAATATGGGTGTGGACCTACACAGAGACACCAGCACAGTACTAGCTTCCTACCTCCTTATAGCACTAGGCCTTTCAATCCCAAGGAATGCAGTTGCTCACATTCCATCAGTAGCATTAACTTCTTCTAAAGGGCTCTCTGAGATGGAGCCAAGGAAAAGGACCTTATTTATGGCTTGGCTAATTAGAGAACTTGTCCTGTGGCACAGCATGATGACGATAAACAAGAGTTCTCAACTACCTCCAGTGTCTGGCCTTCTCATCCAGAGTCAGAGCCAAAAGATAAGTTAACACACAAGCTAGACTCTACAATCACCTAGACTAGAATGCGTGCTGTCCCTGCACACCTAGCACAGTCTGTTTCTCCTCGAAGCTTCCACTTCCAGATCAGCCCTCCTAAGCCTCTTCCTAGATGCCTTCCTCAGCTCATGCAAAGCACCCTGCCGAGGCTCTTTTTTTAGGGTTGGGAGTCTCACTCTGTTGCCCAGATTGGAGTGCAGCGACCGCTCCCGGCCACCGCAACCTTGACCTGCTGGGCTCCGGCGATCCTTCCACCTCAGCCTTCCAAGTAGCTGGAACTACAGGCATGTGCTACCACACCCGGCCAATTTTTTGATTTTTTGTAGAGATGAGGTCTCACCAAGTTGCCTAGGCGGGTCACGAACCCGCGGGTTCAGGCAATCCACTCACCTCAGCCTCCCAAAGCACGGGATTACAGGCTGAGCCACCGAGCCGGCTGGCTCTTTCAACAGTCACTATAGGGCAGCCACTGTGTACTGTCTACAGGTATTTGTTGATGTGACAGCAGCAGCACAAAGACTTTCTACCTGGCAGGGAATAAAGAGTATGTTAAGGAAGCTGAGGATCTGTTGGGGCATATCAGGTAGAAGTGTTCCTTTGTTCACAACAGGGCAGATTCCTGGGGGAGGTCCGAACATGGAACTCAAACTCCCAGCAGAGAGAGCAGGCCCAAGGAAAAGTATAGGGGGCACAACTGAGGGCAGCTGGCCCTTCCTCTTGGTTGTCCCATGGACCTTTGGTTTGGATTCAAAAAGCTTCCAGACTGTTATGCTCTGACAACTCGTTGGATAGACCTGCCTGGAACACCCATGCATATGTCCTGTGGGAATGGAAGTTGGGGAAGTTGAGATCTAGCCCACTGAACATTGCTCCTGGGAACACTTCTGCACTGTCTGAGATAACTTGGTTTTAACCAGTGTTTAGAATAAAAAAATAAGACAATGTTTGAAATTTATTAAATGAAAAGTCATAAAACAATATTAAAATATAAGGTGGGTCCAAATGATGTCTCATGTAGCAAACCCTAAAGATTCCACAGAAAACTGTTAATGTTAATAAATGAATTCAGCAAAGTTGCAGGATACAAAATCAAGAAACAAAAGTCAGTTGCATTTCTATATACTAAAATGAACAATCTGAAAAGGAAATTAAGAAAACAATTACATTTACAAAAGAATCAAAAAGAATACTTAGGAATTTTAAACTTAACCAAGGAGATGAAAGCCTTGTATAATGAAACTATAAAACATTGCTGAAGGAAACTAAAGACACTGATAAATGGAAAGACATTTTGTGTCCATGAATTGGAAAACTTAATATCTTTAAGATGTCGGCTGGGCGTGGTGGTCCACACCTATAATCCCAGCACTTTGGGAGGCAGAGGTAAGAGGATTGCCTGAGACCAGCCTGGGCAACTTGGCGAGACCTCATCTCTACAATAAATCAAAAGATTAGCCAGGCATGGTGTGTCTGTAGTTCCAGCTACTTGGAAGGCTGAGGCGGAAGGATTGCCTGAGCCCAGTAGGTCGAGGTTGTGGTGGCTGTGAGTGTGCCATGGTACTCCAGCCTGGGTAACAGAGTGAGACTCCAACTAAAAAAAAACAAAACAACAAATCTTTAAGATGTCAAAAGTAACTCAAAGTGGTCTATAGCCAGGCATGGTGGCTCACACTTGTAATCCCTGTGCTTTGGGAGGCCACAGCAGGAGGATCACTTGAACCCAGGAGTTCGAGACCAGCCAGGGAAACGTCTCAAAATAATAATACAATAATAGTAGTAATAATAATAATAATATTTTAAAAATCAGTCTAGTGTGGTGGTGCATACCTGTAGTCCTAGCTACTCAGGAGGCTGAGATGGGAAGATCCCTTAAGCCCAGGAGCTCAAGGCTGCATTGAGCTATAATTGTGCCACTGCACTCTAGCCTGGGTGACAGAGCAAGATCCCATCCCTAAAATTAAAATAAAATAAAAATAAAGAAAAAAGTGGTAGAGCATGATAGCTCCCATCTGTGATCCTAGCACTTTGGGAGGTCAAGGTGAGAGGATAGCCTGAGGGCAGTTCAAGACCAGCCTAGGCAACATAGCAAGACCATACGTTCTTGAAAAAAAAGAAAAAAGTGATCTACAGATTTAATGCAATTCCTATAAAAATCCCAATGGCATTTTTTTGTATCAATAAAAAAAAATTTCACCTTAAAATTCATATGGAATCTCAGGGGTCCCTGAATAACTAAGACTCTTAAAAAAGAAGAACAAAGTTGGCAATCTTTCATAAAACTTACTATAAAGCTACAGTGATCAAAACAGTATAGTACAGGCATAGACAGACATATAGACCAATGGAACAGAATAGAGAGCCCAGAAATAAAACCCCAGTTAATTTTGATAAGGGTGCCAAGACCCATTCAATGGGGTCTTTTCAACAAATGGTGCTTGGAAAACTGCACATGCCAAAGGATGGAGTTGAACTTGCTTCACACCATATATAAAAAATTAACTAAGGGCTAAAACTATGTTTATTTTAAAAACTCTTCATGACATTAGATTTAGTAATAATTTCCTAGATATCAAAGGCACAGGTAATAAAAGAAAAAAATATACTGAACTTCATCAAAATTAAAAAATTTTGTGACTCAAAGGATACTACTGAGTAAGAAGGAAACTTGCAAAATGGAAGAAAATATTTACAAATTACATATCTAATAAGGGGTTAACATCCGGAATATATAGAGAAATCCTAAAACTCAACAATAAACTGAAAACCCCACTCACAAATGGGCAAAGAACTTGCACATTTTTCCAAAGATACACAATAAACACCTAAAAAGATGCTCAACATTACTAATGAGCAGAAAAGCAGAAGTCAAAACCACAATGAGGTACCACCTCATACCTACAAGGATGGCTACTATCAAAAAACCCAGAAAATAAGTGTTGGTGGGGGCGTGAAGACATCAGACACTTGTGTTTAGAGCGATGTAAAATATAAAACAGTATGCTGCTATGGAAAACAGAATGATGGCCCCTAAAAAAAGTGAAAATAGAATTACCATGTAATCCAGTGATTCCACTTCTGGGTACATACCCACAAGAAAGCAGGATCATTTTAAAAATTATTATTATTATTGTTATTTATTTCAATAGCTTTGGAGGATACAAATAGTTTTTGGTCTGGGCTTTAGGAGGACCCAACACCTCACCTGTGTACACTGTACCCAGTAGGTGAGGGTTTTTTTTTTGTCTCTCTACTCCTTGTTCCCCCCGCCCACTTCTGAGTCTCCAGTGTCCATTATACCATTCTCTATGTCTTTGCACATCCTTAGTTTAGCTCCCACTTATAAGTGAGAACATGCAGTGTTTGGTTTTCTTTTTCCGAGTTAGTTCGCTTAGGATGATGTTCTCCAATTCCATCCAACTTGCTGTAAAAGACATTATTCCATTCTTTTTGATAGCTAAATAGTATCCCACAGTGTATACATACCACATTTTCATTTTCCACTGATAAGTTGATGGACATTTAGGTTGATGCCACAGTTTTGCAATTGTGAATTGTGCAGTGATGTACATGTAGGCGCAGGTGTCTTTTCTATATAATGACCTCTGTTCCTTAGGGTAGATACCTAGTAGTGGGATTGCTGGATCAAATGATAGATCTATTTTTAGTTCTTTGAGCAATCTCCATACCAAAAAGCAGGGTCTTGAAGAGATATTTGTCCACCCATGTTCACAGCAGCACTATTCATAATAGCCAAGAGATAGAAGTAACCCAAGAGCCTGCTGATGTATGAATGAACAAACACAATGTAGTATATCCATACAACAGAATATTATTCCACCTTAAAAAGGAGGCCAGACATGGTCTGTAATCCCAGCATTCTGGCTTGAGGCCAGAAGTTCAAGACCAATCTGGGTAACATAGCAAGACCTCATTTCTACAAAAGAAGATTAAAAATTAGCCAGGCATGATGACATGTATCTGTAGTACTAGCTACTTGAGAGGCCGAGACAAGAGAATTGCTGTAGTCCAGGAGGTTGAGGCTGCAGTAATCAATGATCGTGACATTACACTCCAGTTTGGGAGATCCTGTCTCAAAAAAACTAAAAATAAATACATACATAAATAAATAAAAGGGAAAGTAGTTCTGACACACACTATAATGTGGATGAACCTTAAAGACATGGTAAGTGAAATAAGCCAGTCACAAAAAGACAAATACTGTATGATTCCACTTATATGAGGTATCTAAAGTAGCCAAATTCATAAAAACACGCAGTAGAATGGTAGTTGCCAGGGGCTGAGTGAAGGGGAAAATAGGGAGTTGTTGCTTAATCAGTACAGAATTTTGCAAGATGAAAAAGCTCTGGAGATTGATTACACAATATGAATTGTAACACTGAATTGTATACTTAAAAATGATCAAAATAGTAATTTTTATGTTGCTT
Organism: Carlito syrichta; assembly: GCF_000164805.1. Classification (NCBI taxonomy): domain Eukaryota; kingdom Metazoa; phylum Chordata; class Mammalia; order Primates; family Tarsiidae; genus Carlito; species Carlito syrichta. Next base: position 104,645 of record NW_007248431.1, read on the forward strand.
GTATTTTATCACAATTACCAATAAATACATTTTGGTGGGCATATTTGAGAGGTAAGTATAATTATAAAAATTGTTGGAAGTGTTCAGTATCCTGACTGCGATGGGGGATACATGATCACACACAGGTGATACAAGAACTAAACACACACACACACACACACACACACACACACACACACACGAGTACAAATAAAACTGGGTCAGTATCAAAGTAATATTATACTACAGTTTTGCAACATGTTACCACAGGGATAAACTGGGCAAACTGTACAAGGGCTCTCTCAGTATTTCATACAATTGCATGTGAATTTATAATTGTCTCAATAATAAACACACACACAGCCTATTTTTTTTTTGAAAGCAGGATTTATTGAGAGGAAAAAAAAGCTCCCACAGTGGGAGGGGAACCAAAGGGGTTGCTGACAGTCTATTTTTTAATATAAAACTATATATGTGGGTGTACTAACATATAAAGGTAAATATCTGAACACCAGTGGTTAGGTCACAATAAAATTAATTATTTTCATGTGTAGGTGACAATGTGCACCAGTGATTCCCACTGAAGAAATCTGTCACTTAAGCATACAGTGATCTCTATGCAGGCAACTCCCATAGTTGACTGCCTACCAGACACCACAACCTGACCCTCTCTAGGATAGAACTGATCTCTCCATCCAAACCTGCTCTCCCCATTGACTGTCTGCCCCATCACAGTTGGCCATCCCTTGGGAGAAGCCAATAATTTCTGCACAAGAGTCATCCCACTCCCATGACTTTTCTCACTTTGTCTCCTGCTCACCCCCTGGTTCCACTATGTTCTTGGACTGTACCAGGCACACTCCTACACCGAGCCTTTCACTGGCGCTTTCCTCAGCCCAGAAGGCTCTTACTTGCCTCCTTGAGTCTTTGTTCAATGCCGCCCCCTCACTGAGGCGTACCCTAAAAACTCTACTTAAAAATATTATTTCCCCAGTGTGGCACAACCAATCCCCCTAGTGCTGATCTATTTTCTTCTGAGCAATTTCTTACATACTATACAATTTCCTTTATGGTATGTCTGTCTACTCCACCCACCAGAATTCCAAGAGCACAGCAGTTTTTATCTGTTTTATTCACTGATTCATCCCCAATACCTAGAACTGTGGAGGGGTACACATTAGTTATAACAATAAATATTTGCTGTTGTTAAAAGGCTAGAGAAAGCTCACAACAGAAGCACTAATTTCAAACACACCTTCAGTGTCACTGGTGTACAACCTTGGAAGGCAGGAAGGTTCCTGACCTCCTTGTGGTGGAGACTAAGATTTTACCAACGGCCTGCAGGTGGGAAGCACACCCCTGGCGGGCTCACAGAGCCATCCGCTGCTGTTATCTCTACCACTTTCAACCACAAAAACTTCTCCCTGTCTTCCCTGGTAAGCACCACACAATGACATTTCATAGGTGTCAGATGGTTGAGAGACAGAAAACACAGCACAGGAAGGAAGCTGTAGCAACCATACAACCGTTGTGGCTTTTTTCTTTTCTTTTTCTTCTGCTTCTTCTTCTTTTTGGCCATGAAGTAGAAAAAAGTGACAGGTATATCATTTAGAGACCTTAAGCACTTTTCCAGCATCATTTGCCAACACATGATCAAGAAAGTTTGAAAGTTTGGTAACAGTCACTATTTGTTCATACCATTTTTCCCTCTACTTTTTCAAAAGAGAGATGTCCTCAAAAGTTATCTATGGCCGGGCTCGGTGACTCAGTCTGTAATCCCGTACCTTTGGGAGGCTGAGGTGAGTGGATTGCCTGAGCCCGCGGGTTCGAGACCCGCCTGGGCAGGCG
>NW_007248431.1:106816-107863 GCF_000164805.1 Carlito syrichta
GCCAGGCATGGTGGCATGTGCCTGTAGTTCCAGCTACTTGGAAGGCTGAGGCTGAAGGATCACCTGAGCCCAGCAGATCGAGGCTGTGGTGGCCATAAGTGTGCCACTGCACTCTAGCATGAGCGACAGAGTGAGACTCCAACTCAAAAAAAAAAAGTTATCTACAAGGATACAATGTACACTATTCAGGTGATAGTTACACTAAAAGCCCAGACCTCACCACTACACAAAATATCCACATAACAAAACTGTACTTGTACCATTTAAATTTATACAAGTTAAAAATAAGTTACCTGCAAAATGGGCTTCTATAAATCTAATCTCTTCCACCTACTTCCATTAGAAAATTAAGAGCTAAATTCCCACAGGAAGAGATTCTGTTAGCTTAACAACAACCATAGGACAAACCTATAAAATTTAAGTGAGAAGGGCAGAGTAACAGTTTAGCTATTCCAGTGACATATACAATACAGGGTTTGCAAGGGAGACTGTACATTGAAAACACCAGATTTACTATGTGACTTACAGGGATTTGGCTAAGATCTTTAAAAACTCAGACACTTATATGATGTGTACACTGTGTTTTTTAAAATCACCAAGTCACCTGGTTATTTTTTCCCAAATGGTCTGAAAAACTACACATAAAAAAAATCTAGCTGTGTGTGGTGGCTCATGTCTGCAATCCCAACACTTTGAGAGGCAGAGATGAGAGGACTGCCTGAGTCCAGGGGTTCAAGACCAGCCTGGGCAACTTGGGGAGACCTTGTCTCTACGATAAATCAAAAAATTGGCTGGGCGTGGTGGCACATGCCTATAGTTCCAGTTACTTGGGAAAATGAGGCGGAAGGATCGCCGGAGCCCATTGGGTAGAGGCTGCAGTGACCGTGAGTGTGCCAATGCACTCCAGCCTGGGCAATAGAGTGAGACTCCTATTCAAAAACAAAAACTTGACGGGCTCGGTGGCTCAGCCTGTAATCCCACGCCTTTGGGAGGCTGAGGTGAATGGATTGCCTGAGCCCGCGGGTTTGAGACTCGCCTGGGCAGCGA
>NW_007248431.1:107931-115600 GCF_000164805.1 Carlito syrichta
GCCCAGCAGGTCGAGGCTGTGGTGGCCGGGAGCGGCCACTGCACTCCAGACTGGGCGACAGAGTGAGACTCCAACTCAAAAAACAAAAAAAAAAACACACAAAAACTTAGCGATGTGTTAATAGGGATGTCCCATCCCTATTCTAGTCTAGAGGAGCCAGAAAGACCTCTAAGACTCAAGTCAGATCATGGTAGTAATGTATGTTCGATTTCAGAAAAAGTATGACATGCAAAAAAGGAAAACATTAGCAATGTGTTTCATGTTTTCCTTTTTTGCATGTCATACTTTTTCTTAAATCGAAGATATATTACTTTTATAAGAAGAATTATTGTAAATTTTGTCAGTTAAAACCATCAAATCATAAAACGCTGCATAATCCAGATCCATACATAACACACCATAAGTAGTATCCTAGTATAATTATAACAGAAATTGTCACAAGCTGAAAACATTGTCTTGTTCCTTAATGGCAGCTCTAGAACAAAACTCTAGTGTTTTTCAAAGGGAGAAGGCAAGGAGGCCAAACATATCAAACAGTTATAGGGGAAGCTCTATGCAGGGGTCTCACTTGGCCTGTCCTACCTAAAATTGAATCCTGGATCTTTCCTCTCAAATCTGCTTCTTTCACCATCTTACTGATCTGAGTAGACAGCAACTCTGCCCTTCAAGGGGAACTCACCCTTCCCCTCCTCTAGTATCTCATATCCGCCCACATTCAACCTATTCACTCTATATTCCCAATATATACATAACCCAAACTTTCTGGGGAGATACAAATGTACTGGGGAATAGGTTATCAAGTGTATTCATTTGTCAAAATTCATCAGATTATACACTTAAGGTCTGCACATTTCACCATGCATAGTGAATTACACATACATATAATGAAAACATATGAGGTTCTCTCTCTCTCTCTCTACCCCAATTATTTCTCACCATCCCCACCCTGGTCCAGACCATGACCGACTCTTGTCTGGATTTTTGCAACAGACTCAACTGGTCTCCTGGCTCCCTGCCTTGACTCCCATCCCTATTCTAGTCTAGAGGAGCCAGAAAGACCTCTAAGACTCAAGTCAGATCATGGTAGTCCTTTGCTGCCATTACAATGAGAATCAAGGCCTTCTAGCAGCCCACTGGCCCTACTGATCAGTCTGTTGTTCACTCTCTGGCCTCATCTCTCAGTGCTCTTGCCCTTGTGTTGCTCCAATCACAATTACAACCTTGCTATTCCTCAAGCCTTACAGGCAAATTCTGGTCATTCTCTCAGCCTAGAATGCTATTCCCTCAGATGGCAACTTCCTCACCTGCATCAGGCCTGGGGTGGATGCCTTGGTATCACCCCCAGATCCCTTCCCTCCAGGGAATGAAGCACACTCCCCCAGCTATCTGTAGACTGCTAGCAGCCCATTACTGCTCCCAGCAAAGTGCTTTGACCAAGGTCAGGCTCCCTCAGTCAAAGGTCATGACAGCCTACATCCAGTGACTGAGGACATGAGATTATAGATTATAAGGGTTTGGGCCATCATGCGGGGCAACTCTGAAAGGCTCTTCAGAGGGTTGACTGTGGTTTTTGCTGTGTTTGCCTCACAGCTGCCATCTCCCTCTGTCCCTGGTCCTGCTTCTCTTGCTTTTCCTCAGGTATGGATCTTACAGGCATTCCCCAATAATCCCCCTGCACACAAAAATCTTCAGCTCTGAGTCTGACTCCTGCCACTGCTTCTCACTCAGGTTTTCCCGAAGCATCCAGTTTAAGACTGCCCCTCCCCAGCACTTTCCAGCATCCCGTTTCTATGTCTGCTGTTTTCCCCCATACTCATCCGCCTACCACACTCTGCAATGGCTCCTGTTTGTGATGTCTGCTATGTGTCTCCCCAGAAAGCTCCCCTCCCACATCTCCTCTCTTCTGCTTACACAGAACATCCCCAGCAGATCCCCCTTCATCACACTGGCTAGAATGTACCACATGTTGCTACTCAAAAGAGTCTGGCAGGCTGTTGGTTTACTGCTGTGTTTTCAGTTCCTGGCACACAACTGGCACTATTTGTTGAATGTATGAATTTATCAAGTGTCTTCTCTGTGTGGGACCTTCAGCTGGAGGATGCAGCAGATCTAAAGCCCATTCTAATGAAGGTCTAACCCTGGTCCTCAAATGAAGCTTGCTGCCCCCTCTGCCTGGTCCTTACCACAGTGGCTTTTGCCAGGGCAGCCTCCCCGTAAACTGGACCATTGCTGTTAGGAGCAACATGTTTTGATGTAAATGAGTTTTTTACCATTTGCAATCTTTCTGTTTCATTCACCCCTCCCCCCCAAAAAAACCCAAAAAGCTCCAAAAGACAATTATGTAAATAAGCTGTGTGGGTAACAGCTTGGGCAGAGTGCTTCCCCTCATCACTGGAATCTCCAGAAGATTCCACTAGCAAGTCTAATATATTAGGAGAGTCAGCCAGGATGAACAAGAAGTTTTTTTGTGGTTAATCAATTCTACCACCAAAGGCTGCAAATACTGTTAGCTGCCCCTACACCAGCCACCTTCCACCACTGTCTTCCAGCATTTACTAAGTGACTGTCGTTGGTCCTGGGAACATAAGATGAGCAAAGACAAAGTCTTTGTCTTCCAGGAGCTTGCTTTTTGGGAAGGTCTCTAATGGAATTCCAATTTTATTCAGGTATCTACTCCTCCCCCTATGTAAGCCAGCAGGAAATGGTGATTGGTGCAAGAGCGGGTACATGACCCAGTTGGCCCAATCAGGCCAACAGGAAAAATCAAAGTCCAAGTCTGGGGAAAAGTCCCCTTCTTCCTGCTCCTCCCTGAAAGCAATTCTCTTGATAACCCACAACCAGAGAACTCTCAAAACCGAATGCCAGAGAAGGCTCACCAAGTGCACCTCAAAGGGAACCTACCAGATTAGAAGTCCTAAGTCACTTGGAATGGCTACAGAAGCAGCCACAGGACAATTCCCAAGCACAAGATGACTTCTGGTATTACGTGGTTTCTGAAAGTCGTCCTTCTGAGGAAGAAATGGTTCTCCAGTACAGAGGTGGACAGCCTCAGCATAGAATTCAGAGCTTGGCAAATTAGGAGCAGTAAGCCTGAGCTTGGGCTGGGGTCTGGGTATTACTCACAACTCATACCCTTCACATCTAGTGTAAACTTGTGGCATGGGGGCAAGAGCCACCTCATCGGACTCAACCTCAGTTTCCATCTGCAAACTGTACTGCTGCAGATGTTTTCTTTTTGTTGCAAATCATAGAGAATTTCAAGAGTAATTTGCTATCTCATAACAAGTCCTGAAATAGTTCAGCTTCAGGGTTCATCAATTTAGCAACATCCCTCCATCTTTCCCTCCCATCCTCCTTGGTGTAAGCTCCGTTCTCACAGTCATAAGCTGGCTGCTACATGGACACCTTGTGAAGCCCAGCAGCAGAGACTGGTCTTTCAAGCATCTCATCTTTTCTGATTCACCAGGAGCTCTCAGCAGACATCCCCTTCTAGTCTCAAGGGTCAGAAATAGATCATATTTTAGCTATTCCAGTAACATGTACAATGCAGGGTCTGCAACAAATCCTTGACACTTACTCTCAAAGCAGCTTAAGGTTGTCAAAACTTGCCCCCTGCAGCCCGGCCTGCAGAAGAAGGCACCTGAAAAAAAAACAACCGGGGTTCTGCTAGCAAGGAAGAGGACGGGCAACCCTATAATGTCTGCAACACTCCCTTTGTGCTATTTAACAATGTAGACACTGTTGATGGCCTCATTCACCTCTCTAGGTGTTGTTGCTGACTTTGGCAGGATGATAAAAAGTGCTTGCATCGATTTTTGATCCCCAGGGATCATTCCAAACCTCTGGTTCACATACTAGACACCTCTGCAGTCTATAGGTAAACACGCTGGATAAAAAGGACAACCTCTGGGGAAGGGGAGGGGTTAAGGCAGACACAGAGCACCCTTCTCCTTGGTCACTGGCAGGACCTAAAATTGGCACAATGGCAGCAAGTCTGCTACTTGGTCTCTGTGGTCAAGGCCAGATACTCCCCAGACGTCCCTCCTAGCTGTGTGACTATGATTCTGCTCATAAAGTGAAAACATCCTTTCAACCACTTCTTAGAGTAAAAAAAAGTTTAAGAAAATCCCATTTCCTACCTCTCACCAATACTTTTTCTCCAGCGTACTAAAGAAATAAATTCAGAGAGTGATCCAAATCTACAGTCATCTGCCCATAACAGTAGGTCTCCTTAGAAGCTCTCTCTCTATTCTGTCCTTAGTACCTCCTGACATTTTCTTACCTTCCTCACCCAAATATCCACACCTCCCTCAGCATCTCACCAAGACCCAAGGCCTTCTTAAGACACAGGTTAGGTGTTTCATCCAGCAACTCCCCAAAACCTTAATGCTCCTTCCCCAAGTCATGAGAAGGAAGTTCAAGCTTCTGGCAGGGTGTCCAAGGCTCTGCCTTCTAGCCCCATCTCCCTCTTCCCCTGATCAGACTCACTCCTAATGTGCTCCACGTCTTCTCCTAAACACTCCCACTTTCTGGTCTTTACTCCTGATGGTCCCATGAGCTGCAGCGCCTTGTCTGCCACCACAATCCTAATCATATGAAGATTCAGTCCAAAGACACATCCACAAACCAGCCTTTGCTGGTTGACACAACTGGATGGTAGTTGTGGGGTACTACTGGCATCTAGTGGCTAGAAGACAGTTCCTACAACAGTTATATGGCTCAAAATGTCAACAATGTTGAGGCTGAAAAACTCTACCTCAGAGGTTTCTCTATTACTGGCCAAAGAGGAAGTTCACAGTATGCCTGCATTCAAATATTTCTCCCTCCGCTATTTTACTTGCCCTCTCTACTTTGTCTGATAATGCCAGGGAAAAATGTTGAGCTCTCTGCTCCTTCTGCCTTTGGACTCTTAAAAAAAAAACACCAAAAAGCATGTTTATGCTGGGCGTCATAGCACATGCCTGTAGTCTCAGCTTCTTGGGATGCGAAAGTGGGAGGATCGCTTGAGCCCAAGAGTTTGAGTGCAGCCTGGGCAACATAATGAGACCTGCCACTATATATATGTATGCGTGTATATATATGTATATGGGGAATAAGAAGCATGTCCATGATGCATAACGAGACAGGAGACATGAATGCAGAGTGGGGAAGCCAGAGGTGCAATGATGTGCTCTCCAAAGCACCGTGGCTTTTGTTTTTTCACCCAAAGTAAGTGCAATTTTACAGGCCACTACCTATCACTCAGGCTTCTGGCTGAGCCTCTTCCCCTAGCAGCTCCCCTGCTCATTACAGTCTTTAAGGGCCTGCTCAGCATTGAACAGTATCACTGACTCCAGAACAGTGGTAATTTACCCCTGACAATCCTCCTGAACACTCAATGAGACTAAGGTTGATTTTAGGAGATTTTAAAAGAAAGAAAATGTAATCGTTTAAAAAAACTTAAACCCTATCCAGCCAGAGTCTTTTATCAATGTCTTTTATCATAGATTATTATCTCTTAGATTTCTAAAGCATTTACAGTCTGGGGAGTACTTTTGTGTTATGTTCCCAACTGAAAATCATACCACACTGTGAAATAGGTGGAGCAGACATGATCACACTCTATTCTAAGGCTGTAGAGAGGCCCTCAGCAACACTGGCCCACTGGTATGCCTGCTCTGCCATGCTGGTGCATCTGGTTACTGACCTGGTTACAGTCTCTCATTCACTGGTACCTAAGTCATTGCTTAAGCATATTGATTTACTCATGCTTACACAGTGTAAATATTTTGTCCTATAAAGGAGTTTATAAAAAGGAAGAAATTAAATGACAGACAGCAGAAGAGAGACTGGAAATGGGTAGGTTACACACAAACTGATTCAGGCAAAGCATCTCAAAATAAAAATTCCTTCATATCTTCACTTACACAGCAAAGCAGTGCATAAAAATTTTTCCTTTTCTGATCACAAGCATCATAATTCATAATAGTTCTCCAAGGAAAGATCAGCACATGACACATTAGGAAATGCTCTTGAAGATGAACAGGAGAAATGAAACTAAAACTCAAGGCTTTTGCTTTCATGCACAGTAAATCTAGCTACATCTCTGCAAATTATGAAAACCTCAGCTTCCTTGGCTGTTTAAGTCAATATTTATCATATGTCCATTATGTGGAAGATGTTGCTCAGTGAAGTAGGGAATACAGATGGGAGTAGGGCAGACCCTACTGTGGGCACATGTAAAGTACTACCACAACTTCCACGTAAGGCAAAGCACAAGGACAGTGATACAGCACATCTAGTGGAGTAACTCAGCACAAACGGCCTCAAAAGGAAAAGGTGACCTCACCTGGCCTCAGAAAAATGGGAAAGATGTAATATGACAAGATGGAAGGAGAGAGAGATTAAAGGGGGAGAGAATAGTTCAGTTCTGTTTGGTTGTAGTGCTAGAGAGCATCTGGGACCAAGTTCAAAACTAAAAAGCTACATGTGTTAAAAAGGCGAAAGCATCTATCCTTGCTCTAAAAGAAAACTGTAGCTCCCTCTAGTTGCACTGCAAAGTAGAAATTAGGAACAAGACACCATCAGGGTGACCCTTTGCCTGTCAACAGTCAGCGACAGAGTGGAATCAGGGGCACAGGCCTTGGGCTGGAGAAGCCTTTCTGGGATGCTTCCTGTGCTTCAGCGCTGTCACAGAGCGGTGTGTGTGTGTGTGGGGGGGGCGCTATCTTTTGGTCTCCTTGGGGAGCGGAAAGCGAAGACCAACTCCTGGAAGCAGTTCTGCCAACAAAACTGCTTGGTTATCACTAGCTTCTCTGTACCAGGGTCAAGCCTCAACCAGGGAGAATGAGTCTGTTCCCCGGGGTGTGCTTGAAGGCCACTGCCACAGAGCTAGGGAAGTCCCTCTCCGGGAACACACCTGCGCCCTATCTGCCCCAACCTAGTCAACCAGTTGCCCAAGCTCAGCATTAAACGTGGTTCCTTAGGCGGTGGAACCTCGGTTCTGAGTCCTCTATTCCAAAAACCAGTTCCCAGACTAGAGGCACTGCTACCAGTTCCAGACCTGACTGGGGCACTGTCACTAGATGCAGACCCGACTGGGGTACTGTCACTAGATCTAGAGAAGCAGTAACAGTCCCTCCTGCATATCTCAGGTCTTCACCCCGCCACTGAAAGGCCACAAGGGGGGGTCGGTCCCGGTTTCACCCTTATGACTATCTGGGCATGTCCCGGCCATGCAGACGAGTGGCAGGACAAGGCCAGCTCACCGGAGCCAGGCCGCGGCCCCTCCTCGGCTCGCAGGTGGGCGGCGGAGGGCTCCGTGCCAGTGCCTGGGGCAGAGGCGGCCCTGGCCGCGGCCATCCGGAGCACGTGCTGGGCCGCCAGCCTCCCCGCGCCTAGGACAAAGTCCGTTCCCGCCGCTCCTGGGCTGGAGTGCCGGGGCCGGGCGCCGGGGAGAGGTAGGCAGCGCCGACGCGCGGCCCCGACTCGACTCTGGCCCCAGACCAAACCCAGACTCGGCAGCCGGCGACCTCCGTGCGCACTCACCATTGTGGTTGACCCAGGTCGGCTTCAGGAGCTTCATTGTTCGGCCGCAGCCGCCGCTGGGCTGAGGCGAGAGCCGTGTCCCTCAGCGCGCCCGGGCCATGGAGCCGCCGCCGCCTCCTCCCGCGCCCGCGCTCCGGCCGCC
>NW_007248431.1:115620-116963 GCF_000164805.1 Carlito syrichta
CGCATCCCCTGCGCCGCTCCTCCTCCGGCGGCTCCCGGGCAACGCCGGAAGTCACGGCGCGCACCTGCCAAACCGCCCCGGCGGGAAACCGCTTCCCACGCGGACGTGGCTGCCCGGGCTGCTCCGAGTGCAGGGCAACGCCGGGTTCTACCGCGGGCGGGTGGCGTGGACAGTCCGTCCCCGGCTCTGCCTCACCAGCTCCGAACTGACCAACTAGCTTCCGCCGTTCATCAACATGCGCCACTGGGCATTGCGCGGGCGCCAGGCCCCGGCTCGGACAAACGCGGGGAACGAGCCAGGTCCGATCGAGAGGGCGGGAGGCCGAAGCGGGCGCCTTTATTAGGAAATCGGGGCCGTTTCACAGAAGTGGACACCTGGCCCCGGAGGAACGGAGGGGCGCCCCCTCCGCCTTGCGGGATGCATCGCAGGCCAGGCCCTTGCGAGGGCGCAGGCGACCCACCCGCTGAGAACCGGCTGACAGGGCTACGCCCGCTACAGAGGCGGGTTCGTGACGGCGGGCGGGGCGGAAACCTGGGCTACATGAGGCGCGGCCGCCGGGGCGGGACCGAGGCGGGGGCGGGGCCAGGCACGGCCGGAACGCGGGAGCTTGGGGAGGCGCGCCGGCGGGACCTCTATGTGAGGCACCGTGGGCCGGACCGCCAAGGGATGCGCGCCCGGAAGCGGCAGGCGGAGGCAGGAGGGCCATGGCGGCCATGGCACTGGGAACTGTCACGCGCGTTCTGCTCCCGCCCAGCAGGTAAGTGCGGACGCCGGCCCAGTCGCCTGCGCTCCCTCCCGGCTTCCCTGTTTGCGGTATTCTCAGGCATGAGCCAGCTGATTGTGTCTTGTTATGGATAAAGATCCGAGGATCTCGGCGTGCAGCGTCCTGCCCGAGTGTTCTGTGGTGTGAGCGAGACGTTGATGTCATACCCATTGTAATTTTACTTTTCCTGGAGAGAGAGAGAGAGAGAGAGAGAGAGAGAGAGAGAGTGTGTGTGTGTGTGTGTCGAGGTGGGGTGAATCGGACATTCTTTTGGGGGGGGAGGGAAGCAAGATTTATCGAGAGGACAGAAAAGCTCATCCTTAAGTGTGTTTGTATCTTTCAGGCTTTTGGGAGCTTGGCAGACTCAGATTAGAGACGTCCACCCACGAGCTTCATTGTTGTCCTTCTTGGAACTCATTCCCATGAGGTAAAACTCAACCACCGGCTTGACCTCAGTGAGAAACAGATGTGCAGTGACCAGAGCAAGCAAGACTGACAGACATTTGGTTTGCAAATTAACAGTCCACAAAGTTTCTCAGTTAAATTTAGACAGATGCTTTGCTGTTTTTTCAACATTCTT
>NW_007248431.1:116983-127572 GCF_000164805.1 Carlito syrichta
TGTGTGTGTGTGTGTGTGTGTGTGTCGAGGTGGGGTGAATCGGACATTCTTTTGGGGGGGGAGGGAAGCAAGATTTATCGAGAGGACAGAAAAGCTCCCACAGTGGGAGGGGACCCGAAGGGGTTGCACGGCATCAGACATCCTTAAGTGTGTTTGTATCTTTCAGGCTTTTGGGAGCTTGGCAGACTCAGATTAGAGACGTCCACCCACGAGCTTCATTGTTGTCCTTCTTGGAACTCATTCCCATGAGGTAAAACTCAACCACCGGCTTGACCTCAGTGAGAAACAGATGTGCAGTGACCAGAGCAAAGCAAGACTGACAGACATTTGGTTTGCAAAATTAACAGTCCACAAAGTTTCTCAGTTAAATTTAGACAGATGCTTTGCTGTTTTTTCAACATTCTTCACACCATATGTTGTTGTTATAACTTAAAAATAAAAAAGTACTTTAAATATTAGCTTTGGAGGGCTTATTGTTGTTTTAAAGGGCATAGCTTAAATTTATCTTTCTCCATGAGCCTTTTCCCCCCCATTCTGATACCCTGGAGATAGTGGGAGAGGTGCAAGGGTTAAAAGTATTTATAATCTGGCACACTGGATACTTTCTAGGGGCTTGATTCAGACTTCCTACTAGAGAGTTTGATTATTCTTATGAGTAAATAATTACCGTAGAAGATGTGTTCTTAAAAGTAAATTTTTTTTTTTTTTTTTTGCCAAAGCTTTAGGTTGGGGAAATTTGTTAAGGAAAGCTCCCAAAAGTTAATAGGACTATGCCACTCATTTTTATTATACTGTTTCTTGTAGTCTTACTCAAAGAATTGTTATAAATTGCAAATACATTTAAAATGTAATGAGCTTCTAGTCCATTCATTTGGTATTTTCACTTTTCAATCCTATCCCAAGGCACACCTGAATCCCAGCACTGAAGATAAACACTTTCCTTTAATTTAAAACTTAACACTCCATGATGTCTTTGCATCCCTTGTAGCTGATTGTGCCCACACAGTCTCACAAATACTCTAGGGGGAAGCTACACTAAGCTCATGGGGTCAGGACCACATAGAGCTCCTTCCCTCAGGGAAGCGCTCAGCACAAACATGGGATGCTTCACCTATCATCATATCTCAGTATATTCATGATACTAAAGAGGAAAATGTTTAATGTTTTGCTTTATCTATCAGAGCAGAACCTCTTCGAAAGAAGAAGAAGGTAGATCCTAAAAAAGACCAAGCAGCAAAGGACCGCTTGAAAAAGAGGATCCGAAAACTGGAAAAGGCTAGCCAAGAGCTAATTCCCATTGAAGATTTTATTACCCCTGTGAAGTTCCTGGATAAAACAAGGTAAGGGTTCTTTAGGGTTGAAGTCCTGGGGACAATGGAATTCTATCAACTTCAGGTGGTTCTGTCTCGTTCACACCTGTGATGGGAATGGGTCAGTAGGTGTGGGTTGGTTTGGCCCTGATCCAAACCCCTTTCTCCTTGATTGTACCTTTTGGGAGTTGGAGAAAGCATTCTTGGCTTGTACTCTTGATTGGCTAAGAGTGGGAAAGAAACTTTTAGACAACTGATTAATCCAGGCCAGATGCTTATGAGCTCAAATCGACACTGCTCCAGAGTTCATTTTATTGCTCTCTTGTATAAGGAATCCTGGCTGTTTCTGATGACTTGGGCCCCATCCTGACAGTAGAAAACTCTTGGCCTCTTGCTTTGTCATGCAGATACCTCGTAGTTGGTATTTGCTGGGATTGTTCTCTTTTTGGGGTTAGCAGCTCCTGCTGCCATCTTGCAGTATGCACCATTTGTAAAGCAGCACCTTGCTTTGCAACTGGAAAATGGCAGGGGTTTTGAGACTCCAGAGCTGATTACAAGCCCTTGACTTCCTGGGATAATTTTAATAACACCATTTCACTTTTTTCCAAAGTCACCTCTCATAAAAGGTAGTCTTTGCCAGAAGCAGAGAAGTCCTACCATAGTCTCCTCAGACCATCTGTTTCTTCTCCTGATAGAAAGCCAGTCATCTTCCTTCCCAACATGTTTCAGGTGCTGCCCCATTCAATATTCCGTTCCTTCGTTTGTCTTAGATGTGTACCTTTCTCTCCTGTCTGCCTGGCAGTGGGGATGCTTGGGCCATTTGTAGTCACAGACTCCTATGACAGTGAGGTCTGTACCCCTCCCACCAGCTTCATACTTTTGGGATTTATATGTTTGCAGGCAGCGGCCTCAGGTGGAGCTCTCCTTTGAAGAGAGAGAGCGGAGAGCTCTGCTTCTGAAGAGATGGTCCCTGTACAAGCAGCGAGAGCATGAGATAGAAAGGGATGCCATCGGGGTCATGCTGGACGCCCAGCAAGAAGCTCTCGAGGAGCTGCGACTTGAGTCCCCAGAACTCCACACTGAGGCCATCAAGCGGGACCCCAGCCTGTTCCCCTTTGAGAGGGAAGGGCCAGACTACACACCACCAATCTCTAATTACCAGCCCCCTGAAGGCAGGTACAATGACATCACCAAGATATACACACAGGTACAGTTCAAGAGATAAGAGTTGCAGGCAGCTGTCCTTGGAACATGCTGCCCTGAGAGTTGGAATGAACAGGGTTCAGGTCTGCTTTCCACAGAAAATAATAAACATGGGTTTAATCAAGTGTCTCTTTGTCTTATGTGAGAAGTAAATTAATTCACCTAAGATGAATGGGGATGCTGCCCCTTTGCCAGGTACTGGGAAGAAGATGACATCAACCACTGCCTTCAAGTAGGAAAAAAATATGTGTAAAAGGAAAATTTCAAGTGTGTGGTGGAAATACCACCAGCAGGAGGCACAAGGTAACCCACAGGAGTGGAGGTGAAGAATGTACAGGATTTTGCCAGCTGGTGTGCAGAGTAAAGGCCTTTATAGTAGGGCAGACGGAGGAACCATCTTTGGGTTTGAAATGGGGAGGGAGGCTAAAGAGAGTGGAGCAAGCTGAAGACACACTAATTAGCAAAGTGCTGTGTCCCCCAGTTGGGTGTGAGGCCTGGTTGGGGCAGTGGACTCTCTTAACCGTTTCTGTCAAGTTCAGTGGTACATATGAAGTACATTCATCGTGTACAACATCACCACCATCCATATCTCTCCTAAACCACTGCAAAACTGAAACTCTATGGCCAATAAATAACTCTCCTACTCTCCTCCCCAACAGCCCCCAGCAACCATTATTTTTAATTATTACTAATTTTTTTTTTAGAGATTCTTGCTCTGTCACCCAGGCTGGAGTGCAGTGATGCGATCATAGCTCATTGCAGACTTGAAATGGGGTCAATTGATTCTCCCATCTCAGCCTCCCAAGTAGCTGGGGCTGGGCATGTGCTACTACACCTGGCTAACTTTTAAATTTAATTTTTTCTTTTATTTATTTATTTATTCTTATAGAGACAGGATCTTGCTCTGTTGCCAAGGCTGGAATACAATGGCATGATCGTAGTTCACTGCAACCTTCAACTCTTGGGCCCACGTGATACTCTTGCCTCAGCCTCCAGAGTAGCTAGGACTGCACGCATGCATCACCAGGTCTGGCCATTTTATTTGTCTCTCTGATTTTGTCTACTCTTAGAAACCTCCTGTAAGTGGAATCATACATTATTTGTCTTTGTGTGACTGGTTTGTTTCATGAAGCATAATTGCCTTGTGGTTCATGAATGCAGCATGTGTCAGAACATCCTTCTTATTGCTGAATAAAATTTTCGATCTATGGATACACCACGTTTTATCCATTCATCCCCTGATGGACACTTGTGTTGCTTCTGTTTTCACTATTGTGAATAATGTTGCTGTCAACATGGGTGTACAAGTATCTCTTCGAGGCCGTATTTTCTTGTGGATATACATACCCAGGAGTGGAATTGCTGGATCATAGAGCTCTACTTTTAATTTTTTGAGGAAGCACCATCTGCTTTCCACATTGGCTGTACATTCCCACCAACTGTGCACAAAGGTTCATTTCTCTACATCCTCACCAAATTTTTTTTGTAGTAGCCATCCTAATGGGTGTGAGGTATCTCCTCATTGTGGTTGTGACATTTCCCCAACAATCAGTAATGTTGAGCATCTTTTCATGTGCTTTGCCAAATTAAAGAAAAATCTATTGTGTCGGTGTTTTGCTCTGTGGCCCAGCTTACACACTATGGTAGTGTCAGGACCCAAAATTTTCAATTTCTCCAGTTATATCAGTACTTGGTATATCTAGCTTTATACAATTTAAACTATACGTTTAGCCCTGGCTAACCACCATCAGGTTGTGTAAATTGTTTTGACACTACAGGGCTTTCTTGTGTGATCTCCCTTCTCCCATCCCTGACCCTGGCAACCATTCATGTTTTTCATTTTTATATCACATTGTTTCACTAGTGTTACATAATGGAATCATGCCACAAGTACCCTTTAAGATTTTTTTTTTTGAGGCAGGGTTTCACTGTTTCCCAGGCTGCAGTATAGTGGCATGATTATAGCTTACTGATGGATGCCTCAAATTCGTGGGCCCAAGCAGTCCTCCTGCCTCAGCCTGGGATTACAGGTATGAGCCACTGTGCCTGGCTAAGATTGACTTTTTAAACTCAGCATAATTTCCTTGCTGTGTATGTAGCTGTTTATATAGCAGTGTTTCACACACAAGTTCAGTATTGTTCAGTGAAGCTTGCTTCAATGATAATATGCTGTGTATAACACTATGTACCAGACTAATGTAAAACACGTGTTTCTATGGGGTTTTGTTTGAAAGACACTGCCCATATTACTGTTCTTTTTCTTCACAGAACTTAGTACCATTTTAGGCTCGTACTTACTGATATTTAATGTCTGTGCCTTTTCCTCAAATGACAACAGAAACTATTTAAAGGCAGGTTGTCTGTTTCAAAATTGTGATCCGAGAGCTTAAAAACCCACCCAGCATGTAGTGGGCATCAGATGTTGTGAAGGAATTAACAGGAACAAATGCAGGGAACAACCTTTCCTGAGGGATTATCTGTTGATGTAGAACTTGCTGAGTAGCAATGAAGGAAGGCAAAATATGACCGTGGCACTGCAGAGGGAGGACTTGAATATTCAGATAAAAAAGAGCAAAAAGCCAAATACTTCCTAACAGAGCATGTGGTTGCATGTTGCACACGGCACTAAACAAGCGGATGACTGAGGGGGGGCGTCTCTCATCGACTGGAGTGCTGGCTGGATGCCCGGGCTGTCCTTGTATTCCCCAGCCCTGCCCCAGGAACCCCAAGGTAGCTGCTGCAATTCTAGGCATCATATGAAGACTGCAAATCCAGATGTCCCTCCCCTGCATTTTGCTTGGGTCTTTTTAGGCTTTTATACTTTCTTCATATTTATTTTTTAATTTTTTTTAATTTTTATTTTAAAAATAGGTACAATTCAGGATTAGGTAAACAAATAGTCATGGTACAGGTAAAGTTTGGGCCTCACTTTGGTCTCCATTTCACCTGGTTTTTAAAAGTAATGTTTTAATTTTTTTTTGGTAGAGAGAAAGTCTTACTATGTTGCCCAGGCTGGTCTTGAATTCATGGTCTCAAGTGATCCTCCCACCTTGGTATCCTAAAGTGTGGCATTACAGGCATGAACCACTATGCTCAGCTGTGTTCCCTGTATTTAAGAGAGAGAAAAACTCTAGGACATCTCTTGAAGTCTTCCTCTCCCCTCATTGGCCAGAAACGCTTGTTATTAGAGCAGCCACAGCCAGGCTGGAGACACCCTGTCTGGCTTAGGTACATCAAAGCTTCCCTGGAGATGGGGGAAACTTTGCTCCTCTTTAGACTCTCATCTGCCCTTAGAGTCCTGTGAACATACACCCCACCATTCACAGGCAGACACTAGACACAGGGAGGGAATCTTGGGAGCACAGGAGAAAACAAACACAAGAGGGGAAATATTCTTTAATGTATGTCCTTCTGATCAATTATTTCACCCTAAAGAACAAATTAAAAGATGTTTGACCTGCTGCCTGGGCCAGGAAGAAAGGGAGGGTACACGGTTAGCCCAGCCATCGGTAACACACAACTGGGCCTCCATGTGGCCACAGAATGCTGAACCATTTTATGAGTAATAAAACTAGTGTTCTTGGAGTTTCATAAAAATATATATTTAAAACATCTACAAGAGAATAAGCATACTGTCTGAGCACAACATTGTTAGGTGTGGAATCTAACACATGTGAATGAAATTTTCAGCTTCTATTTGGAATCAAACATAGTGAAGTAGCTTTTGCTACATTAAAGACCAGGAGAAATTTTGAGGGAAGGAGTTCTAAATTCCATGTGTCTTGGGCTTAGACTTCTTAAACCAAAAGTCCAGGAATCCTTTTTATGCAAGGTTGTGTGTTCTACAGCTGTGTGCATTTCTTAAAAGCGAGTGTTTCCAAGGGCCTACCTTGAAGCCTGAGAGGTGAAGCTTGCTGGTGCAAAGGGGCCTGCACCCACAGTGGAACCCAGCAAGCAAGTTGGAGAAGAATGAGCGCCATGCTTCAGATGCCAAGGGCTGACAATACCAAGCCCAGGACATGGTGGCCTGTTTCCCAAGGACAAGGAAAGGCATTCACAGCAGCAACACTGTTTAGCTATCTCATTCTGACTCAACCATGTATCCACAAGGTCAGGGCTATCTTTCAAGAGTTTACCTGGGAACCTAGACCTCAGGATTGCCATCTCTTGTGCTGTTGTATCCAGCCTGTCCTGGCTGCTCATGGGTACCTGCCACAATGCCTGGCTTCCTGGAAGCTCTGGAGTGGGTACAGTTGTCTCTTTTAGCATTGCAGTGTCAGAATGCCCTATGTGCAGGTTAGGGGCAGGCAAGCAGGGCTGGTGATGTCCTGCTCCATGTTCCAAGTCAGGTTGGTGCGTGCAGGGATCCACTAGACTGTTTGAGCTGGTCACATTCCTTAGGGCTATGCAACAGCCCCACTTGACACAGACCTGAGGAAGCTGCACAGGCCAAGGGCCAGGGGTATGAGTCACTTGTCCTTCTCCTGTGGCAGAGGGAGGTGCCAGTCTGCAGGGGGGTGCTGCCTCAGGGCCCACACCAGGGCGTGCTTCCGTGCCGCCTGGACTCGTGTCCGCTCGCTCTCACAGAGGGATCGCTGTGCAAATGAGACTCTGGTCACTTCTCACCTCATAGCTGGGTCTCCGGGCTCTGAGCACTCTCACATGGCCCTTGTACATCCCTCCTCCTCATCATTCTCCCAAACACAGATGGACAAACTGGTGCTCAGGGGACACACCACTCTGCATCTCAGCTGCTTCTACCTAACATGCCTTGGCGATTGCTTCATATTAGCATAGAGATCTGGATTGTTCTTTTTCACAAGTTACTGTGAAAAACAACTGTCTAGATCATTATGATCTGAGGAATTTTAAGACATCTCCTGGGCCTCAGGGCTCAATGGCCTCAGCTGACTTAGTGAGTCCGGGGCCAATTCACCAACTAAGAATGAGTCAGGGGGCACTGAGTGAGGAGAGACAAGAATCTGATTTTTTTCTTTTTTTTTAGTAGGATTCTCTCTGTTGCCCAGGCTGGTGTGCAGTGGAATCCTCATGACCACCACAGCTTCTCAAGTAGCTGGAACTACAGGTGTGTGCCACCACACCCAGCTAATTTTTTGATTTATTGTAGAGACATGGTCTCGCCAAATTTCCCAGGCTGGTTTCAAACCCCTGGACTCAGGCAATCCTCTTGCTTCCGCCTCCCAAAGTGCTGGAATTATAGGCGTGAGCCACTGCGCCCAGCTGAGACAAGAATCTGAAAGAGTACCTGTGGAAAGCTGCAGCAGTGTGGGTGGAAGGGAGGAAGATGAGGTAAGAGGATGCCCTGGAAAAGTGGGAGGGGTCCAGACGACAGACTACCAACCCTGGGATGCACACAAGTGCTGTTCAACCCACCTGCTTCTCTAGGCTACTGTCCCTCAAAACAGATTCAGGACAGTGTATCACAGTGACCTTGACTATTGGTCTTTGGTAGGTGTCAGGTATTATGTGGGCCTCTCTACAAATATAATCTAATCTGTCTACTTGTCTGTTTTTGTTCAAGCTCTATTTCAAATAAAAATGTTTTGGTTTGTTTAAAAACCTATCAGGAATGCAAAGTAGAATATGACAAACTCTCAAATCTCCATCCCCAATGTGGCAGTTAACAGCTTCCATGACTCATTTTTAGGCCTAAATTCTATAGCTATCAGGTCTCCCTTAAGATGGGGTAACTTTCTGCTGGCTAGTTTACTTCCTACTTTTTTCACTGAACAATATACTATGGGCACCTTTCCATGCCCAGGCAGATTACTATCTATTTTTGTCCATGGCTATGTAGTACTCCATTGTGTAGGAAAAGCTACTTGGTGAAACATCTATTAAGTGAAATTTAGGTTGCTTTCAGTGTTTGCACTATCATACTGCAAAACATCTTAAACTTTTAACTGTGTGCTGTTATTCAATTACTTCCCTACATAAACTTCCAGATGTAGAACTCTGAGGTCAGAAGGTATGCCTTTGATATTTAAATAATCAGAACACCTGACACTCCCACCAACACTGCATAAGTACTCTGAATTCTCCAAACCCCTAGGATCAATTCTGACTTTCTGCTGGGCAAAAACCACTCTTTTTTTTTTTGAGTTGGGGTCTCACTCTGTCACCCAGGCTGGAGTACAGTGGCATGCTCATGGCCACTGCAGCCTCAACCTGCTGGGCTCAGGTGATCCTTCCACTTCAGCCTTCAAAGTAGCTGGAACTACAGGCACGCACCACCACACCCTGCTAATTTTTAGATTTATTGTAGAGATGAGGTCTCACCAAGTTGCCCAAGCTGGTCTCTAACCCGTCGGCTCAGACAATCCTCTCCTCTCAGCATCCCAAAGTGCTGGGATTATAGGCGTGCGCCATACCATGCCAAACCACTCTTAAATACTGTTTTGACTCGTATACCTGGTCATTTGGTTTTCCTTTTTAATGAAAGAGCAGCTGTGGGAAGCTTCAGGGAGTTGGCCCACCTCTCCACTCTGCCCCTCTGTAATATACTCTGTGCCCTTTGCCCATTTATCTATTCTGAAATCATCCCCACTTTTCTTATTGATATAGAAGAGCTCTTTTAATATATATGTGGACATATATTAAGGTCATTAATCTCTTGCCATAAAGGCTACAAGCTTTCTTTCATTTTTTGGCTTTCACTTATTATGGACTTGTTATTTTCTTTCTTTCTTTCTTTTAGAGATAGGGTAATCTTATAGATAGAGATAATCTGTTGCCCAGATTAGAGTGTAGTGGCAATCATAGCTCACTGCAGCCGCCTCGAACTCCTAGGCTCAAGTCATCCTCCTGCCTCAGCCTCCAGAGTAGATTGGACTACAGCATGCACCACCATGCCCAGCTAATTTTTTTTGAGACTGGCATGTTGCTAATGTTGCCCAGGCTGATCTCAAATTCCTGATCTCAATCCACCCTCCGGCCTCATTTCATTGTTTTCTTTTATACAGCAGTTTGGTTTTCACATCAGTTTGTATGTTTCAGAATCACATACATTTAACAGTGCTGAAGTGTTGTCCAGTCCTGTTGGCTCTCCTTCCCTGGCACTCCCCATGAGCGTTGCACTTTCAGGCAGGCTTCTCTCCATCTCCCTTCCCACAGGGGCTTCAAAGGAGCACTGTATTCTAGACTAGAGTGAGGATGTTCGAGGTCTGGGGCTCTTTCTCATCACTCCTGTATCCCTAAGAGTGTCCAACATAAGTATCTGCTGAATGATCGGACAACTAGAACCACCTCCTTACTGGTCCTTGCCCCTCTGTAATATATTCTTTATACTCCAGCAAACAGGTTGATTTTTTAAAGATGCAAACCAAATTATGCTTCCCAGTACACTTTTAGGCTAAGCTTCAAACTCTTTATCGAGGCCCACCAGGTCCTTGGTACCTCTCCAACAACCCACTCTCCCGCTGCTCCAGGTACCTGGGCCTTCTTTCTGTTTCTCAGTCGCGTTCCCCCGGGATCGGCGAGAGCTGGCTCCTGGTCACTCACGACTCGACAGTATCACTTCCTGGGCAAACCAGCTGACCACCCTAACACTGGAAAGTCGGCCCTCCTCCGTCTCCAAGCCATTCTACACCCACCTCCTCGCTTGTCTCCTCCGTTGTCCTTAACGCCTCCTTAAAGTCCTGTAGATGTATTAACTTAAGCTATTTCTCTTCAGAGAAAGGAAGCACAAGTAGGGGAGGGATCCCGCAGTCCTCTGCGGTCTTGGGGCCTGGAACGTGGCTGGGGGCTTGGCCGTGCAAGGCATCCCCTAGCGCCGATGATGCCCCGGTGGCCCGCGCCTCCCCCGCTTTCCTCCCGGCGCACCTGGGCCTCGGCGCTGCGGCGCTCCTCCCAGTCGTGGCAGCTGGCCAGGTCGCGCCGCCACTGCTCGCAGACCGGCCACTCGCCGTGGACGTAGTAGTGGAGCAGGAAGTGCCTGGCGCTGCGGCAGAGCTTCCACTCGGTGCGGTAAGCTTCACAGGGGCGCGGCGGCTGTGCGAAAGGAGGCGCCTGAGCGGGACCGGTGGCTGCACCCCGCCCCCCCCCCCCCCCCCCCCC
>NW_007248431.1:127592-183957 GCF_000164805.1 Carlito syrichta
TCCACGCCCCCAGCCCCCTCCCCCGGGGAGGGGCGATTAGTGGGTCTCCAGGGTTTAGACGCCCGCATGTCCCCTGCACCGACCACACTCACCCGCCAGCCGCCGCAGTCGGCCATGTCGGGACGTGCCGACTTCCAAGCCCGCCTCCTCGACTCGCCAGCCAATGAAGACTCAAGACAGCACCGCGTGATCGACGGATGGAAGAACTAATGAACTCCGATATATTTCATTACATCTTCGCGCCTTCCCCTTGAGAAGCGCCAACAAACAGGACGTCTGGGCTCAGCAGCCAATAAGTGCGCAGGGGCGGGGCAGGCGGGGCGTGCCCCGGGGCCCTAGCGCCGCAGGTCAAGGGCCGTGTAGTCACGTGGTTAACTGTCTAAAATCACACGGTTCATGCCAGTTATTTTAAGCAGCTTTGTTATCTTCTCCACCCTCAACGATTCGGTTCATTTTAGTAAGCACATACTGAGCATTAATGTGCAGCGAACCTGCCTGGTCTGCGACTATAGTGACCTCTTCTGTCTTCAGGTAGGTAAACTCGAAAAGCAAGCAGGGTTGGTTGGGTGTGACATGTGTTGGGTGATGGTAGGCAAAGGGGGAAGGATGACCTCCCCAGGGAACCCAGGCTTGAGGTAGCGGTTGAGCAAAGGCATTCCCAGCACACATTCCTAGCACAGCGACAGGCTGGTTAAAGGAAGGGAGACTATATGAGCTGGGGAGGGAGGAGACTTGTATGGCTGATTAGTTTCTGTGCTATCCTAAGGGTGAGGGAGTCATGGAACATTTATAAACAAGAGATGCACAAGGGACCAATAAAGGCAAGTAAAGAGGAAACTGGTAAGCTGCAGAAACGCCCCACAATATCTCTGTAAGGTCCTCCAACTTCTCTGAATTGAGTCCCTTATAATGCAGTTCCTGGGCCCATCCCTGGAAGTGGGTCACAAAGCTGCAATTTTACCAGGGGTCCTGTTGTTGAGGCTGCTGGCTCAAAGCTCAAGCTTGGAGAAAACACTAAGAGGAAGGCTGCAGACCAGGATGCAGCAGTTAATGACCACAATCAATGCTCCAGGTGACCCCACTGTGTCATCAAAAGGCCCCAGTTGCCATGAAAAGGCCCAACAATAGAATTCATCCTGGCATAGGCAAGGGAGTGTGTCTCCAGCAAAGGACTAGGGGTTTCACTGCATACACAGCAGGTGTTGCTTAGTGAAGAAAAAAAAACCAAGGCCAGAGCTTGCTATATCTTCATTATGCATACAATGACAATTTGTCAGCCAGTGTGATCCTGCAAATGGAACTGCCTACCTGTCAAGGAGGGTTTCTACCTCTACTAGTGAAACAGAACTCCTGAGTGGAAGATTAGGTAGGTTCCCACAGTGCTCACACCTTATAAAACCCCATCCATCACCAGTGAAGATGGTTTGTGCCCAGGCCCAGTCCTGAACATCACGATACTCATCAATGCTCTTCACTCAGGACATGTGAGCCGACCCCGGGGCTACCAACCTGGAGAGGGCATTCTTTCCTCTCTGGAGTGTTAACAGGAGCCCTGTCCAGAGCAGGACCCTTCTGCCCACAAGCAGGATGTGAGCCCTCACATGTGGGGAACCCTGTTGGCTCTGACCAACCCCATGGCAGGGACTGGGGAGCCTCATTTCTCTTTAGATTCTTCAGTAGAAGCCCTGGAGCACTTTTCCAATGGCAAGATGGACCACGGAGCACCTGCAAACAAGCTTCCTTCAGTTCCTGGTCAGCAGCCCAGTCAGCAATCCTTATTAGTACTTAGCAAACATTTAGAGGCAAGCCAGGCTTTAGTCATTGCCTGTTTTTATTTGAACTTCTTGATTCAGAATTATTATCAGGGTACAAATTTAAGATAATTGGATTAGCATGGCAAAAGGTCTTACATTTTAGAAGATAAAGATCTAAGCCCAAGTTAATACTAATCAGAAATAAAGCTAGGCCAGCAGAACCTTGGATGTTTTAATAAATTAAAATTGGGAATGGGAGGTATAAAAGAAGGAGAAAGAGGAACACATATTTAGCATATATTCATTCTAACATTCACATTTGTGCTCCTCCATGGAGTTGCTTTACTATAGAACAGGTCCACTAAGGAGCCAGTTATTTCCATATGAAATCAAAATAAAAGTGCGACTCATTCAGATCAGCTTCTGAGGAGTGGTGCTTTTGAAAAAAAAATATGTAAAGTAAAAACAGAAACATCCTTTCTCAAACACTCAAACTGCATAGTGGGACAGCCACTATTTATAAAGCACATACTACTTAATCCACTTTTTTCAAGGTCAAAGACAACACCTATGCAATCAACCTAGGAAAAGGATTAATGAAGAAAGAGAAAGAAAACCTCAAGTTAGACAATTCCCTTGGGCCTTCAGCCTTCCATTGGTGTTATCAGGAATTAGGGGACTCTGTTCCTGCTGAGGCAGTGGGAGCCCCTCGAGCTGAAAGCATGAAGTGGTGAGGGGGTGGCTGTCCACAGGACCTCAGAGACAGCTCTTTCTCTTTCCTGAAATCAAGCACACAACTAGGAAATGCTGCTGCTCCACTTCCAAGTTAAACTTGGTAATTCTTAGGTGACTCTAAACAAACCTCAAGTAACAGCCCATTCTCTGATAAGCTTCATCTGTGACAGCGCCAGTAACTAAAAGCCAGTATGTTGCAATGATTCTTTTATTGTTTTCCAATCAGCTAACAGTTCCGACTTATGGCTTTCTTCCCTTTTTACGCAACGACTGTCCTTCTCCAGAGAAAGCGATGAATCTGCCTCCAGCTTCATCCTAGGTGTGAAGAGAAAATACTATTTTCAGAAACTTCCTGGAGGTTTGTGATAAATGCCTTGTTCTGTGAACTCATAAACCATTTACCCATTTTCCTTACTCCCACATTATTCAAAAGAAATGTCTCTGAAATACAAATGCATTACAAATAATAATTTATTACACTGTAAAAGCCACAGAATCATAACTATGAATCTACCACAGCCTTTAGTCTCAGGTTGAATATATATCCTTTCACAGAATGCTAATTTTCATTGTATAAAATACATCCCAAAAAGAAAAATCACCTAACTTCACCAACCAAAAATAGTATTTGCAGTCACTTTTCTGTACATGCTTACCTAAACTCTTTTCCCACTAAATTCTGAGTCTCAAGCAAATGAATTTCTTACCTAGTATACTCCTAGGTCTACAGAATTCCATCATCTGGGAGAACTAGTCTTCTACCATTAGATATTTCTGTTACTTCCATGTTTATAGTATCCCCCCCCACTTTTTTTTCCTCAAAGGGAAATGTTTTGCTGATGTGGAATACAGTACTTATTTTTAGAGATGGGGGTCTCACTTGATGTAGCTCAGGCTGGAATACATTGGCACAGTCATAGCTCACTACAATCTTGAACTACTGGGCTCAAGCAATCCTCCTGCCTCTTAGCCTCCTGAGTAGCTAGGACTACAGGTACGCACCATCAAGCTTGGCTAATATTTTACATTTTTTTTGTAAAGATGGGGTCTTGCTATATTGAGCAGACTGTCCTAAAGTGCTGGGCCTCCCAAAGTGCTGGGATTATAGGCATGAGCTACTGCACCCAGCCCAAGGCTGCCCACATTTTAAGGCTTTTAATATAGAGACCAACCAGTGCTCAGAAACAGTCTACCAAGCTATTCTTCCATCAGGAGAAAGAGGGCTTGTTTTTTCTGAACTCTTGAAAACAGCAGGTATTTTTTCATGTGCTTTTATTGCTAGTTAGTCTGAGGTGTTATTTCCTTACTTTCCACTATGAAAGAAGACTGCAATGTCCAATGCAAGCCTCCACACCTGGCACCCCCACTGACTGCAGCATGTTATACCTGTGGTGGGGCCATTTGATGTGTTTATGGGGTAGCAATCATGTACCTTCCGTCACATCTGCTCTGAGTCTTACTTTCCTGCACAGCCTTCCATTTGTCCTGGTGTCACCGTGTATGGCTTCTCTCTTCTCCATACGTTTGAGCACAGCCTGCATCCCAGTGAGTTCCTCTGCTTTGATCACAGTGTGTCTCATGGGCTTTCAGCCAGCCCTGTGGTCTTCTTTTAGCTTAATCAGCTCTTTAAATGGCTCTATCTCCAAATATAATCACATTCTAGGGTTTGGGGCTTAAACACAGAAATTTCAAGGGGACACAATTCAGCCCATGAGTTGGGTACAGAATTTTAAGTTGGAAAAATGTTCCTCAGAATTTTTAGGACATTGCTCCACTGTCTTCTCGCTTCTTTTGTGTGTCCTGCTAAGAGGATGTCCTTTTTGATTCCTGGTGAAACCCTGTTGTCTCTCTCGAGGCCTCAATGTGGAGCTATTTTCATTCATTTTACAGGAACTCAGTGGGCCCTTCCAATCTGCAAATTTGTGCCCTTGAGTTTGGGGAAATTATTTCCCTGATCATTTCTGCTCCTTCAGTTT
The DNA here is from genome assembly GCF_000164805.1 of Carlito syrichta. Classification (NCBI taxonomy): domain Eukaryota; kingdom Metazoa; phylum Chordata; class Mammalia; order Primates; family Tarsiidae; genus Carlito; species Carlito syrichta. The sequence continues at coordinate 132,058 of NW_007248431.1, forward strand.
CTCCAGTCTTTCTTTTCATGCTTACTATTTAGATGTTGGAACTGGAAGCTTTATGACTGTGGCCTTTGCTCTGGAGTAAGCTGGTTGGGACATTCTTGGGAACCCTGCTGCTTGTCAGTATCTTTATGTCTTTTTTCTTGGGCTCGTCAGTTTGGAGAAAGCTCCTCCAACTGCTGTGATCAAGTCTGGCTGCTAGTGTCAGAGAGCCAAGGAGAGGAAGAACACTACAGGTGTCAACATTCAGGATACAAATGTCACTCATTCACTCTTTTAGTTTGGTCTTGCTACTGACTGTGTTTGATGGCCCCAGTCTAGACCTTCTGGGTGCCCGTATCTGCAGGACGTTCAGCCTTCACCTTCCTGTCCTACAACCATCCAGCTCAGCTAGAAAGTGCTGCCCAGAGACTTGAAGCTCAAGTTCTTTGTTAGAAGTAAGCAAACAGATGAGGCCTACCCAGGGCACAGTTCTTTGATGGCAACCTAAATTGGGCCCAAGAGCAGGACAGGGCTGCTGAACCCCATGCTGCAAGGCCTCAGCCTGCACACACCCCACACCAGCTCTGCAGGAAAAAAACAGGTCACCAAGGAGCAGAAGGAACCCAGGAAAGGGGAAAAAATGACAGAAACATCCTCATTCAGCATGTTAGGAACCCCACTCATCACTAGCAAAAAAACTTCTCATTTCCAATACACTCACCTCTTCAACCTTTTTGACCAGTGGACGCGAATTTCTGATGAAAGTGATCTTACCCAGTTTAAATTCATAATTGGGAATTCCTCTATAAAGAAGAGAGACAAGGAAAAATGTAAGTTCCAGGAGAAAAGGATTAAAATTCTTTCTGACAATCAAGAGGAAGGCAAGCAGAAATGATGCCACTGGATCTGCCTGGGCCCCTGGCCAGCTCTCTGATGCTCCCCAGTATACCCCCAGAGGGAAGCCAGGAGGCAACCAGCTTCCTGGTTTGGTGTAAACACAGTGTGGGGCCAGGGACTGCAGACTCTCAACCTGCCTGGGGTGAGGAGTCACCCAAAGGCCTGGGGGGTCAACTGTTTCTGTCCTGAGCCTCACAGCCCCGCCCCCCAAGAAGGCTATACTCTCACTCCAGCATTCTCCTCTTGCTTTCACACAGACAGTAAATAGCTGACACACCTCAACCCTTCTCCTGCTGTGACAGCCATCAGAGGAGGGGAATGCTGTGAAAGCCTCTGGATCCAACAACAGAAGCACCTCAAACTGAGGCAGCTCCTTAAGGAACTTTTAGGGAAGTTGAAATAATGTGACTTGGTTAATTATTCAGTCACAAAACAGGAAAACAAATTACCAAATAGGAACCAGAAAGGTTTTAAGTGAGAGCTAATCAGCAACATATCTTAGGAAAGCCACTGGGGCAGGAGGAGGTTGAGATGTTGTGGAGAGAGGCTGGACTAGAGTGGAAGAGTGGAAACAGGGACACATTCTGCTCCACCTCACCAAGGAGAGCAGGTGGGGCTTTTAGTTCCCCTGAGAGTCCACTGAACCAGGCTTTGTCTCCAGAGCTGGAGTGAGGCTGTCCTACCCCAGGGGGCTGGCGCAGTTCCTGGATGATGACAAAGCATCCAGAGAGCAAGAGCCAGGCAGACCTACCTTTTAATGTCTCCAGGCTTGATTGGGGAGGGGCTAGGCTCTACTCCTTTCTTCTTTCCATCTAGCCTATTCCCAGACCCGGAGAAGGCCTAGATAAGCAAGCAGGAGAGTTGTATAATAAGCCCCGAGAGTGAGCACATGTGCCCTTTGCTCAGAGATCATTACAGGGATGTGAGCTGGGGGTGCTCCCCAGACCTCCCCAGAACTGAAGCCCCACACCCCAGCTGTTGGAGTGCTTGCAGCTGAAAGCTACCCACCTAGCCCTTCAGAGGACTGCCATGAGCTAAAGATAGGGTGGGCTAAGGCCTCAGTTGTAACTGCCCCACAGCTCAGCTTCCCATCTACCCGGTCCTGCCCTGTCTGCTGCCTCCTGGAACCCCAGTACTTGTACACAAGCCACCTACACCCATTTCTAGGGAGGCTCGCTGGTGGCTGTGCTAAGGATCACGTGCACAACTAACTTACAAACAGTGCAGGCAAAGAAAAGGGAGGGAACATGTTTTAAGGAAAAGAGAAAGCAGATGTGAGGAGCTGTGTGAAGTGGCACACACCCATAATCCCAGCTACATGGGATGCTAAGGAATGAGGATCCCTTTAGGCCAGGAGTTTGAGACAACCCTGGGCAACACAGCAACACTCTATCTCAAACAAAGAAAAGAAAAAGCAAATGTGGTAACAATATTTAGTGAACCTAAAGGAAGTGTGCATTCACATGTCTGTTGTACTATTTAAACGCTTCAGTCAGTTAGAAATTTTTAAAAAGAAGTTGGGACTGCCTTACGGAGCCGTTGAGAACATTCCAGGAGCAAGTGGATGTTAAAGGGGTTGGTAACTGAGCAAGTGCCAGATAGGTGTGTGCACAGGTGATGTCCCCAGAGTATCACAGAGAACAGCTGGAAGTGAGTACCCCGGTGCCAAGGTGCAGAGGGCACATCAAGAGCACAGAATGGGAGCCGAATGCCTGGTACTCACGCGGAAGCCCAGCTCTCCAGCATAACCACTGTGGTCAGTGTCACCTTCCTGGCAGGGAGACAGAAAAACAGGAGGTGAGCTCACAAGGACACCCAGCTTCCCCCTCAATCCTCTTGTTTCTATTGCTCCTCTCGCCCTCACAGCAAAAGAGCAAGGCTGGAAGAGAAGCAGGGGACATGACTGCGTCAGCACCAGCAAAGGCCACACACAAGCCCTGCCAGAAACTAGAGTAGTACCCTCACATTAAAGGGCAAGTGTGTGGCAGGTTGGGAAAGGGTGCTGGGGATACCACTTACTGTCAGCTCCTCATGCTGGACTTGTCTTTCAGGTTCTTTGTAGCCTAGGGGAGCATCAAAGTCCACCTGTGTTTTCAAGAGGGAAAGTAAAATTTAGAGACAGTCGCCACACTTACCTTCCTTTTTAATTGAAATAACTATAGATTCACATACAGTTGTAAGAAATAATACAGAAAGATGCCTTGGTATATTTTGTCCAGCTTTCCCAATGGTGATGTTTTACAAAAGTACAGTACAGTGTCTTTTTTGAGCTGGGGTTTTACTCCGTCGCCCATGCTGGAATGCAGTGGCATGATCACAGCTCACTGTAGCCTCAACCTCTTGGGCTCAGGCTATCCTTCTGCCTCAGACACCTAAGAAGCTAGGACTACAGGTATGTGCCATCATACCTGGCTAATTTTTATATTTTTTTGTGGAGATGAGGTCTTGCTATTTTGCCTAGGCTGGTCTTGAACTACAGGGCTCAAGCAATCCTCCTGCCTGGGCTTCCTAAAATGCTGGGATTACAGGCATGAGCCACCATATGTCGCCTTGCAGAATATCATTGCCAGGACAGCACCATTGTTACAACTCACCACTCTTATTCAGTCTTACCCAGTTTGTGTGTTTAGTTCTATATAATTTTATCACCATGTAGGTCCCTGTATCCACCACAGTCACAAAAGTTCCAACATAAGCATCCCCCATGTCTTTTTATAACCATACCCAGCTTCCTTCCAGCTACTCCTGCCCTCCTACACCAGCCCTATGTCTTGATAACTATGTCTGTGTTCTACCTCTAAAGTGTTATCATTAAGGATGTTATATAAATGATGTAACCTTTTGGGATTGGCCTTTTTTGTTCAGCATAATTCCCTAGCAATCCAACCAGGATGCTGTGTTTATTAATAGTTCATTTCTACTTAATAAGCTGAATAGGCCTCCTTAGCTCTTAAGAGTATTTACTCCATGGCAGGTCAGAAGTGACATGGATTGAGCCACCTCAGCACTGGTGGCAAACTCTGCCCCCTCCCTGGCCCTGAGATGGATCACAAGGTAAGTGTCCTCCTTAGGATGTTCTGACAGCATCTTCCTCCTCTTTACCCAAATAGTTTCAGGGGCCTTGTGACAGCCTCCTGAGGCCCTTGCCTGGGGCTGCCACCACCTGCCCAATCCTCCTGGGGTCTGAGCTTTTTAATACAAATGAAGCAACTCACATTCATATCACACTCAATGATGGACACAGCTTTGTCAGGTTTGGTCTCCATCACTCGCAGTTCATAGATCTGCAGGAAGAACACAGAAGTCAGCTGAATGGTTTCATGGCAGCACTGGAGGCTGTTGCCATCATGTTACAGTGGCTGTCTATCAGCTCCTGTGGGTATATTAATGCTCACAACAACTCCCCATCTGCACCTCATGCTGTGACAAAATGCTGCTGTGGGGGATGGGCTACCTTTGTGGCCATCACTCGACAGATGCTATTCCTTATACATAGTTCAAAGTTGACAAGGTAATTTATGCATTAAATTGCATAACATTCAAATCAGAAAGTTCACTTCTGGGAATTTATTCTAAGCAAATAATTAGCTAAGTATTCAAGGAGAAGATTCTAAGAATGCTTAGTCCACATTACTAATAATAGTGTACAGACACTCCTCAACTTACAATGGACTTATGTACTGATAAATATAAGTTGAAAATTTTGAAAGTTGAAAGTGCATGTAATACACCTAATCTACTGAACAGCATAGCTTAGCTCAGCTTACCTAAATTTATTCAGAACATCTACACTTGCCTACAGTTGGGCAAAATCACCTACTAGCACAAAGCCTATTATAATAAAGTGTTGAGCAGCTCATGTAGTTTACTGATACTGTACTGAAAGTGAAAAAGAGAATGGTTATATGGGTACTCTGTACTGCTTCTACTGAATGTGGATCATTTTTGCACCACTGTAAAGTTGAAAGATCGTTAAGCACAACCATGGTAAGTTGGGGACTGACTATTACCTAAAATGCCTATCAACAGATTGGCCAGATGAATTATATTTCATCATACATCAAAAAATTATAGAGCTACACAATGGAATACTATGCAGCCATCAGGAAAATTAAAAAATCAGTTCTGCTACTATGTGTTTACAATGACCTCATACATATAAAATACATAAAAAGTACAGAAGAAGAGAAATGAAAAGTGGCCCTATCTATCTTTCCTGCATTGTTTCAGGTTTTTCCTTTTTTTACCTAGAGCATACCTTGCTTTTAACAATCATTTTAAGTACTCCAGATACTTCCACTGTTTAAAAAAAAGGGGGGGAGGACCAGTCCATTTTTAAAAAATGTCATAATTATTTAATAGACAAGGAATAGAAAAGTATATATATGCCACTGTGTGGCTGCACCACAATTTATCCCCTTGGCATTCAGGTTATTTTTAGTCATTCTGCTATCATTAGCAGCATGGCCATGGACACTCTATGTGTCTCGTGGGGCTCAGTTCACACTTCTCCACAGTCATGTTTTCAAAATGCAAGCCATAGTCAACTAGTGTGTTATAAACCCAAATGAGTTGCAAGCAGAACTGAAAAGAAATAACTGAAAAACAGTATACCAGAATACATTACATGTAGTAAGGATAAGTGACATTTTTCACTTAGTTTTATGAATCAGCATGATATTAAACAATTTCTTAGTAGAGTTATGGTCCTCAAACTACCTTCAAAGAACAATTTTAAAAAACTGTCCAGTCTCCTGGACTGGCATGTGGTCTTCTTGCACAGAAGCAGGACACAGCACACACCAAACACTCCAAGTTTTACCAGGACCAGGACTGGTTCTGTGGTCACATCTTTATATCTAAGTGAGAATGACCTGTAATTTACCTTTCTCCTACTATTCTTGACTGGTGTTGGTGACCAAAATATAGTGGCCTCAAATTATGAGGAATATTTTCTCTTTCTCCATTCTTAGAATATTTGAGAGTAAAGAAGAACCTGTACATATAACCACTTAGGCCTGGGGTTTTTTTAGTTGGATTTTTCTGATTGAATTTTTGGACTGGTTATAGGAATATTTAAACTTTCTATTTTTTCATTAATCAAATATCAATTATACTTTTTTCTAAGAAAGAATTTATCTCTGTCAAACAAGTTCTTTCATTTATTAGTATAGATTTTTTCATATTCTTTTTATTTTTTAAGTTTTCTGCTTTATCTAAAAGTTATTTTCAACTTTTAAAAAATTCAATATGTAGAGTTTCCAGTTGTCCTTTTTATTGATTTAACTTTACTGTACACTAATTCTAGACAACTCTCTCAGTAGTTTAGATGTCATTTTTAAAACCTGTTACATTAAACATTGTTACTACTTTATATGGCAACATTTACCCTGGCTTCATCTTTGCCTACTTGTTTTCCATTCCTGCTTGCTTTCCTAAAGTACATGATTTTAAAATACCACTGGTAAATAACCTCACTCAGATTTTGTTTATCTGAAAATATTTTCATCTTGCCCTCATTCTTTACAGAATGTTTTGATAATATTTGCTTTATTTTGGCTGTAGCTGTTGTTACTCAAAGGCCTGCTACTTGCTGTTCTGTCTTTTTTTCTCTGCTTACCTCTCTGTATCTGGTATTTTTCTATTTGCAGTTTATCCTGTTTAGTGTATATTATACTTCCTGTAGCGATGGGCTGCTCACCAATTCTAAATCAATTTCAGCTATCATTTCTTCAGATTACTGCCACTCCCCCATGCTCTCCTACTGGGATTTGCATTGAGGATGTTTGACTTTCTCAGTATCTTCAACATCCCAAGCTCTCATATGTTCCATCTCCTTGCTCCTCTGTGCAGAATAAGTTATTTCTCCATATTTATTTTTCACTAACTCTTTTACAGCTGTTAACTCTTTGTTTTAAAAACCTTCCTGGTTATTTTTGATAGGCTTTTGCTGCTTGCTAAATTTTACGACTCAATTTTTAAAATATCTTTGGACATTTTATACATATTTATCTTATATTTATATCTGGAAACTTCATTACTGATTTCCTTAGGGGTCTAAATCTGTTTCTGTTGTCTCTGCTTTCTGTATCTGGTAGTTTTATTATGAGTTCCTGTTTACTTGTTCACTTGATAGCAAACTCAAGGACTTAACTACATTCAGGTGCTTTTTCCATAGAGAATGTGGGTTTACTTTGCCTGGGACAAGGACAAAACCCACCTCTGTGTCTATTTTAGGGTCCTAGTTCCATGCAGAAGTCAGATCTTCCACTACTAGAGACATAGCCATTTGACCTCTGGGTAACCCTGCTGAGAGATTCTTAAAAATCTCCTATATTTCTTATAAGCCCAACAATACATTAATCAGAAGAACAATTTCGGGTATGTTCTAATTTCTTATATGTCCAAAAGTGGCAATTCAAACCTGTGTTTCAATTCCATGTATACTCCATATTAACTCATCCTCCCTGATAGTGCACAATATCAGTATTATTTTTTATCATCACTGTAGGAATTATACTTAATATTAACATTACTACCTTAACCTTAAGAACTGTAACATTAAACTTGCCTGTAATTAATTATAAAAACTTAAAGTATTCAGTTAAGGCAGACAATACCTATAATGTTCCCCACATACCTAAAAGCAATAGAATATTTCTTAGTTTATAGAAAAATAGAAAAGTGTGATTTAAAACCCACAAAATGGAAAATAAGAAGTATCAGTTATCTGATGCCTCAAATATAAGGAAATTTCCAGAGAATAAGCTGGATCCCTATGTGGCATCGAGGGAGTAACTGGCCTTTAGATCCTGCAAGGGAGCAACTAGCTGAACCACAGGTAGCTGTGACAAGGCTGTGAGGGTTTCAGCATCTAAGGGGACCAGAGTGCTGTGAAGGACCTGGGCACTGGCCTCAGGGAAAACCAAGTCAGGCTGGGGTCACACCTGAATGCTGGAGGTCGGCCCTGGCAGCAGCTCCGTGGGAGTCAATTATCTACTGTCTCAGTGGATGACGGGCACCCACACTGCTGCACTTCATGGCTGTGGCAGGACAGCTCAAAGGCAGGATTGCCAACTCTTAGTCATGTGTGAGCTCCAGGAGACCAGAGCTGTGTTCTTTCAATTATCTCTTCCCTCAGACATGTTTCCATACATAACGGGGAAGGGGATGCCTTCTTCTTGAATTTTGTAGGAAATCATTTGTCATTTTACTTTACAATTAAACCATCTAGATCCAGCCACCTAAGCAGCACAGAATCATGAATGGACATAGAGGCACTCAGACCTGGAAGACATATCAGGAAGGATCAAGGTCAGAGGAGCAGCTAAGGGAAAACAAAGCTAATGAAGACAGGAGGATGAGGCTGTGGGCTCAGAAGGAGGGAGGTGACCCCAGGAGGTAATGTCTCCAGGCAGAGCTAGGCTCTGCTTCCCAGTACTCCACAGCACTGGCCCCACTGCAGGACCAGTGTGCTTCCAATAGAGGGCATTGCAATGACAAGACCTAGCTGGGTTGTTTCTTTGTCCTCACAGCCCAGCAAAGAGCATAGCTCAGATAAGAGGTGCAGTGGAGTCCTTTTTAGCTGAGGCAGGACTGGCAGCCTCGCTGCCATGGTACTCAGAGGTATGATTAATAAGTGTGACAACATTAAGTTTATTTACCCATAAATGCAATCCATCCTCAAAAGAGAGTTGCCAAATGAATTAGGGCTCTAAATATGATCCCAGGAAGATTTAAAAAAGCAAACAGTAGGCAGTAGTTAGGTGGTAAAAGCCAGGTATACCCTGCTTAAAGAGAAGCCCTATCCAAACACCAGACTGAATGATGCAGGTGGCTCTTGTCAGGTGCAATCTGCATGAGCTGGGCTCACCTTCTCATTATAGTTGATGGCGATCACATCTCCGGTGGTCAGACAGGCAAAGTTTCTCAGTGCATTTTCTAATCTACAGACATACACTGTCAAGGCAACGTGGCAAGATGGATACCTTAAATCCAAAACAAGTCTCCATGAAGGGTTAGACAACAACTGGTAGGTAAAGAGTATATCATGCTGACACCAAAAACACAAAGCTTTTATGACAATGGAGTATGACTCAAAAAGAAGAAGGAATGAACTCCTAACATGCAATCACATGGATGAATCTCACAAACACCATGCTGAGGGAAAGAAAGGAAAAGAACCAACCATAAAGGGTAGCAAGATCCCTCCATACAAAACCCTGAGAAAGACAGATCTATGAAAATGGAAGGCAGCTGGGAATATTAACAGCTCTGTGAAAAGCGTTTTGTGTGGAGGTTCTTTCTGTGTCCCGCATATGAAATGCCACATTGCAGGGGTACCCTTCCTTAGATTCCTCCCAGGGATCCTGCAAGGGAGTTGCTCTGATTTCCACACAGTTGGAGCTGAGCTGGAGCAAGAACACGTGGCCTCTGTGGGTGGAGCTGGCTCCTCACATAGCCTCTGTGTGTTCTGACACCAGCTTCCCACCTACCTGGTCTATTCTACACTAAGACTACTTTCAGCCAGACCCTCGGCCAGACCAGGAAACACCAGGCTGCCTCTCAACTGACTAAAGTGACATTCTTTCACTGCATGCTAATAAGTTAATTATGCCGATGGAAACAGCCTCTGAAAGCAATCTGAAAATGTGTAAAAACCCAGAGAAAATCAGGAGGGGCTATGGCTACAGAGGCAGGTCCGAATTCTGGTCACTGACAGTCAAACAAGCACCTCTAGGTCAGATCTCTAAAGAACGAGTTAACAGTTCTTCCCACAGGACATCCCCTGATATGTGGGACAGGAGGACTCCTTCAATGACTGTGTTATAGCATGTCCAATAAACCCCTCTTCAGGACCTGGCCAGCAGGGAGCTCAACACAGCCATTATGTCCAGAACATGGGCAGCAGAGGACTTAACACAGCCTATCTGGATCCAGGATGCAACTGTTCATAGCTTGCTCCTTAGAACGTGCCTGAAGAGAGTAGACTCGTGAGGAGGCAGGCAGCTTTTTTTTTTTTTTTTTTAACTTTCTACATGTTTTCCAACTGTCTTTTTGTTCTGCTTTCCCAAGAATGTGTTTTTAAAAATAAATTGAATGGAGTAGCCACTTTTATACCATGATCTCAACAAGACAAACTGGGGCCATGGAGCCAGAGATCTTGATCATAGTTCACACACACCATGTCCCTCAACTCATACTGACCACCTTCTGACATTATCAACACATACACCTGGCTTAAGTTCAGAAATTTGAACATTAAAAAATCCACTAAACCTAATCCCTTTGCATTCTCCTTGCTGAGACACAAAATGCACTCAGTCCTGCTATCCACTGGCTTGGAGTGAATGAGCCCTGAGCCTAGGCACAAAGTGAGGTTCACCAACTAGTTCGTGGTGGAGACACCAAGGGTCCCCAGAAGGGGCTGGGGGTAAAGGCAGATAGGCCGTCTCCTCCTTCCAATAGACACACTGTACATATTGGCTATGGGCCAGGTGACACAGTCTAACTGAAAGAACTCTACTTTGGTTTCCAGGAAGTGTCTGGAAAGTGACCAGAGGAGGCCCAGAGAGCACTCAGTGCACTCAGCCAGGGCCAGGGAACAGACAGACATGCTAGCTGAACCCTGTTAATTGCAAATCACAGCTTCAATCACAAACAAATGTGTGTTCCCCAAAGTGGGCACATGTTTAATAAACACTCAATGTTTACTACCAGCAAACCCATCCTTTGCCTAGAAGAAGTCTTCTTATTTCAAAAGGATACACAGCTTTGGGGTTGGTGATGTCCAAGAAATCAGGGCTCTGAGGCTGGAATTTGGAGTAGGTGGCCACTTGAAGATTGACACTCTCCACCTGGACCAGGCCCCCTTCTTCCAAGAGCAAGTTCTGCATCATCTGGAAGGAAGAAGAGGCTAAGTGAGACTCCTGGAGATTACAAGCTTCTACGACTGCCATGACCCCACATACTAGGCAGACCAGTGTTACTTGGGTCCCTGGAAAAGCAGACTGAGGCAAGCTAGGTAACTTACAAAGGAAGAAAAAAAATCAAGCAACATGGAAGGCAGAAGGCCAATAAAGGGTGCCATTGAGGCCACTGCAGCCAGTAGTAAGAGCACATCTCTGAATGGTCTCCTGGATTGGCCACCAGCACCAGGTCTCCCAGGAGCAATATTTCCCTAGGGCAGTCTCCACCCCCCCTCCCCCACAACCCTTGCACTTCGAGTCATCCTACAAGCAGCTTACAAGGCTCAGGAGCAAATAGGGCTGCAATGACAGTACAAGATTAGGCTGATGTTGTGTGGAACAGCTCTCCCCAGAGCTGAGGCTGTGGGGTAGTGACAAAGCCCTAGTGATGTCTGCTATGGGGGTTATACAAAACTGACAAAGCCCCCACATGCCACTGTTAAACCACCCAGCAAGGTACACAATGGCTGGAGAATAACCAAAAGAGATGAACAAAGCCTGAGAGAGGTGGGTGTGCAGGGAGCCCAGGCTTACAGAGGCCAGGAATGAGACACTCCACCTGTCCTGGACAGAGTTTTGCTCCTTTTTTTTAAAAGTCAGGATCTTACTCTGTCACCCAGGCTATAGAACAGTGGCATGATCATGGCTTACTACAGCCTTGACCTCCTGAGCTCAAGCAATCCTCCTGTTTCAGCCTTCCAAAGTGCTGAGATTACAGGCATGAGCCATTGCACCTGGCTGGAGTTTTGCTTTTCTTATCTGAAAACTTCTTTGAAGGAATATCAAATATACATACAAGTAGAGAGAACTGCACGAGTGAGTCTTCACACAGCCAGCACCCACAGCTCGACAGTAACTGAATCAGAGCTGTCTTGGTCCATCAATTAGTGTCCCACTCACTCCCCAGCCCCAGTCCACACTACAGGCCCAGGTATCACATTCCTTCAAGAATGCTACCAGGAGTGGCAGTTAGGAGGTGACTCTAACAGCCCAAGGAGGAGGAGGTCAGGGACTACAGCCCAGGTGAGGGAAAAAGAGTTCCTGTGGAGGGAGGCATGCTGAGAGGCTTTGGTGACTGGGTCCTGGCAGCCCTGGAGAGTGATGCTCTAATAGGAAGTGCTCTAAGGATCAAAGTCAGCCTGCTACAGGTCAGTCCTCAGGCAGACATTTTTGGGCTTCAGTGACCAGGCACTCTACTGGATGACAGGAACATGACCTCAGGGCCTGGGGGTCCCTGCAGATACACACAAGGAGAGCAAGGGCTGAAGCAAGTGCTGGTAGGGCAAGTGATGAAGTGAGCCAGGTCTGGGCTTTAAGGCCTAAGAGCTCCCCACAGACCTAGGCTGAGCAGGGTCAGTCAGTCAGCACAGGAAAGTCAGGCAGCAGGAGGTGTGATGGGAGCGCAGGGCTCTTGTTGGAAGATGCTGGCCTGCCAGTCCTCAGGAAGAGTCCTGGGACCCAGACTGTAGAGGGCAGCCACCACCACAGTGGCATGGGCAAGGTCACCTGCTGCAGGAGGGTAATGGGCCTTCAGAACTTCTATTTACATTTAGCTTCAGAAAATGTAAATTAAGGCCACCCCTTCTGAAAGTCTGGTGATCACTATGATGGGGGACCAGCAGGAGAGGCAAGTTGTGCTTCAGAATATCTCCCTGATGTTTATTACCATCATATCAGTTCTTATTTCTAATAAAAAGTAACCTTCCTTCCAGGATCAAATAGTGATATGTACATGAATGTTTTTTAAATGACTAGTTCATGTCTCAAGTAACTGGAGCAATGTTTTCAACAAATAAATTTAAAATTATGTCTCAAAAACAAAAACAAAAACAAAAACCCCCTGGTGGCAGCTGAGGGAGCCCAGCCCACAGCTCACCAAAGGGTCTCTCAGGATGCCTGACATAATTCAACCACAAAGAGAAGGACACACACAGATCCTCTGTGGGCTTCTGAGTCTAAGTATGCCACAGGATGGGGAAAGGAGGGAGCTGAGTAGGCCACTCATGTGGAACTCTCGCTGCCCCAAGTTCCTCCTTAGGGTGCTAGTGCAGTTCTGCTGGCCTCTGAGATGTTATGGCCCTGGGGCCAGCTCTGGTGGCTCTCACATCCTTGATATTCCAATCCTAGGCCTGCAGTGACATTCTTCAAGTCACCTTTACACAAATGGAGAGAGCCTGAGTGCAAGAAGAAAGGCGTCATTCCTATGGCAACTCAGTCAAGGGTGTTGGGAAGACTCAATGATAGGTAAGTGTCTGAAAACTCGCACGCAGTGACAGAAACTACTAAAAGTAGGGGGAAGAACAAAAATCTGAAACTCTAATCTTACTAGACCACTTAAAAAATACTCTTGCTCCATTCTTTGTAAAAAAGCCTGACCCAGGAAATCACAGATGAATAGTCTGGCTGTGGTTTCTGGACAACCAGCTGAGCAACTATCAAAGAAAAGGCCATCTCTATAGCCCAGCAGCCCATGAGTGTGTCCACAGCTTATCCCCTCCCTCTTACCAGGTCAGGTCAGACCAAGATGCTAAGGCAAGAGGAGCCAGGCCACCCACTCCAGAATCAGGACTCTCATGCGGAAAGGGTTTCTGCCTACAAGGCCCCCCACTGCCAAGGGGCACTGACTCTTCAGAGCCCTTAGGGACCCCACTCACCCAGTGTGGGAGGTAGCAGATGCCCTCGTCAGCCACAAACTCCAGCACGCCACAGTGCGTCATGCGGTCTGAATTTTTATTGGTCAGTTTGAATAGCATAGGATAGGTAATGTTAAGTCGGCCTGAAAAAGAGAAAGGCCATGAGGCATGGCTCCTGTGAAAGAAGACCCTGTTCAGTTGGTACCCTCCCTGGAGGGAGCTTCCTGCTGCCCACTCCACATAGCCTTGCCTCCCAGAGCACGCCTAAGATCATTACAAGTGGCAGCGACTCTCCAGTGTCCCTCTCAAACTACATTTTGTGATTTAGAGCAGTGCCTTGAGGCTCCCAAGCCCTCTGCACCCACTAACCTCCTCCAACCACAGTGACCTGTATTTTATAGAGGACTCCCTATAAATTTTATTTGTACAAAAAGAGTTTCTTCTATCACTTAAAAGGTTTGAACAACACTGATCTGATCTAAACCCCAGTGACTCAGTTCCTGAGTCTCTTCTGGACACTTGTACCAAGGGTCACGCCTAGTGCCTGGTTCGGTGTACCCCAAAAGGAAGACCTCTCTGGGGGCCTATTCCCTTCCCTGTAATGACAGGGTATTTGTGAGGACTGGGAATTCATGGCTCTACCCATCCGCTGGTTGAGCTTGGGCCTCCTCTGGGTATGGCCACAGCTGGTGCTGACTAGTGGTCACATCCCCCCTTGTGGATGGCATCAGATGGGCTTGGGTTGTTCACATACATGCTACAACACCTCTGATGCACAGGTGTTGTATACAACTGCTTTTCAGTTAAAGAAGAGGATAATGAGGTTTACAGAGGCCAAGCTGCTATCCTAGAGTCAGGCTGGGTAACAGACCGAAGCCAAGTGACACTAGAGCTAGAGCCTGTGCTTTTCATGCTGCCACCATGTGCCCCCAACACAAGTGTGGATCTGTCTCCCTGGTCAGTTTCCAGTCTCCTGCCTCACATAGGAGGAATTCTTTCCAAAAATACCCCCAGTCTTAAAAGGCAATGACTACTACCATGAGTGGGGCTGCCACAATTGGGGTTTTCCTGTCCATGTAGTATGGGGCTGGCATGTGGGGTCTCCAGGTTACTCTCATAGAACAAGGGGCTGGGGAAAAACAGGAAAGAGCATGGCTACTCTTACAACTCCTGTAAGAGGCAGGAGTCAGCAAGTGGAGCTGGGCAGAAGACTATAGCTCAGTTTTTGGCATGCTGAGGATGCCATGGCATGATGGGGGCTAGAATGTGAATCTGAAGCTCAGGAAAAATATTTGGTGAGGAGATAAGAAACTTGCCTCATAGCATCTTCCTGTGAACTGACCAATTCTTCTTTAGAAGAAGACCTAGTGAGCCCAGCCAATGGCATCAACTAACCTGATACTGTGCAAAGCACGAGATACATTCAGTCCTGACAGAATCCCGAAACAAGCTGGGAGGACAGGGGCATGGAGGTGGGGAACCCTATCACAGACAATGGACCTGAAGCACCCAGGGCAGTGATAAAGCCAGTGCTCATGGGCCTCGCCCTAGGTATGTGTGGTATGGTGCTGTTCTCCTAGCCCAGCTTGCACCCTCCAGGGACTATTCACAACCAGATGTTGACAAAAAACACCTGTGACTAGATGTACTGAGATACTTATGCTGATTCCTGGTATCCATATTTACACATGTCCAACCATTGGCTTCAAGTAATTCTCCTGCCTGGCCTCCCAAAGTACTGGAATTACAGGCATGAACCACCTTACTCAGCCTCATATTACATATTTAAGTTCTTGAGTTACTTTGAAAATACTTACTGAGTTGATCAAGGGCTGAAGGTGGCATAATTACTGTGGAAAGAAAATTTAAGAAATATCAAAAAAAATTAAAAGGACAGACCAAAAGCAAGATGCAGTTTTTGTTATAGCTAACAAAAATAGTGTTTTTAGGTACCCAGAATTTCATAGTGATCTTTCATAATGAATCCTACTTGATGCAATTTATTTTGGGGAACTGAATGGCTACCATCCATAAATCTAACCATAATTAGCACCCCACACGCACTGCCCACCCCAACTCAGCAAGTTTGGCACAAGCACCATTTTCACAGTATCACTAATTTCTGGCTCCCACATGCAAAGTAAGGACTGTTGAAGGTTATAAGCATCGCAGACATTGGGCAGGAAAGGTTACTATTCAAAATAAAAACAAGCACATACTCTTCCCTCCTTTCTCCACATCTGACCTGTCATTAGGCCCTGCTAGCATGGACACCGAGAAGCAGCGGTACTGTGTGGAGAAGCGGTTTTGGAAGACCCGGGGAATCGGGTGGTCGAACATGTTAAAAGAGAACTGGAAGGAAGAAAGAGAAGCTGGTATTAGAACAGAACAAAGGTACAATTCTTCACACCAAAAGCCAAAACATACCTGGGTAGTTACTGCTGCTAAATGTCCTTGAAGAACAAAAAATACTGACATCTTGATGACCAGAATGTTCTGACTTCCCGGGTAGCATGGTGAACCTCAAATTCTTTCTGTCACACCCAGTGTCATCTCTCAGATCTAGCCTCCATCGTTTTTAGGAAGTGTGATCTTACTAAAATATAAAACCGGCCACACCAAGCCTATCTTGACCCTTTTCCAGGGCTGCCTCCTATGGGCCCCCTGCTCTCCCCATCTTTAGGATCAAAGCCTGACCTCTTACACACCTGCTAGAGACTTGTTTCCTAAACCTGTTAGGTTCCTGCTTGGACTAGTTCCCCTGACTGGAACATGTTTCCTACTATCATTAGTTTAATAAACATTTAATTGAAAACATCTCTTTATGGAGTGCCTACTGTCTGCCAGGCTCTCATCTGAGCACTAGAGAAACCTCAATCTAGTGGTGTTTGTCCACTAATAAAATAGATATCATCTCTGCCCTGGTGGAGCTAACACTTGCATATCAAGAGACACACAAAAGAAAACCTGTGCCAGGCACTTCTGAAGACAAGAAGCTAAATGAGGGGACAGAGCACTCCTGGGAATGCTATTTTATTGTTGTTGTTGTTGTTGTTGTTATTATTATTATTATTATTGAGCCAGCGTTTCACTCTTTTACTATTATTATTATTATTATTGAGCCAGCGTTTCACTCTTTTACTATTATTATTATTATTATTATTGAGCCAGCATTTCACTCTGTTGTCCAGGCTGAGTACAATGGCACAATCATGGCTCACTGCAACCTCAAACTCCCTGACTCAAACAATCCTCCCACCTCAGCCTCCCAAGTAGTTGGGACTACAGGCACGCACCACCATGCCTGGCTAATTTTTAAAAAAATTTCTGGGGAAATGAAGTCTCGCTATGTTGCCCAGTCTGGTCTCGAACTCCCAGGCTCAAGTGATCCTCCCACCTTGGCCTCCCAAAGTTCTGGGATTATAGGTGTGAGCTACTATGTCTGGCTTATTTTATTTTAAAATAGATGGTCAGGAAAGGACTCTCTGTACAAAGACCCGAATGTAATGCAAAGGACCCAGGCAGAAAACAGGGAAGGGCATTCCACGCAGCAGGAAAAGCACATGCCCAGTATTGGTATCTCTTTCCCTGGCTTCCAATTACCATCCTTTCATTTCTCCAGGTAGCCTCCCCTGCTCAACCAAAAGTCAGGACCAGTGCCCCTCCAGTGCGTTCTCACAGCACAGAGTAAGTACACTTACTGTTACATTTGTGAAGTTTTCTTGTATTGTGAAGTTTTCTTGTATCAATACACAAAGAAGACATGGTGCCACTGAACTCTTAAACTGTGGACTAAGATGAGGCTTAGCAAACATGATACATATCAATTTGAGGTCTTCTCAAAGTGCAGTAGTTACCCTCCTCTGTATCAATGAAGTGTACATTCCAAGACCCCCAGTGGACAACTGGGACTGTAGATAACACTGAACCCCTATGCATACTAAGGTTCTTCCTATACATACATACCTATGATAAAGTTTAATTTATAAATTGGATACGTTAAGAGATTAACAACTGATAATAAGGTAAAACAATTATAACTATATTGTATAGAAGTTTCTGAATATGGTGTCTCTCAAAATATTGTAATACTTTTGGACTGTGGTTGGCCTCGGGTACCTAAACCATATAAAAATCTCACAATAGGTTATACATTCAAAATGATAGAAAGCAGGATCTTGAGGAGATATTTGTATCTCCATATTCACAGCACCATTATTCACAGTAGCAGAAAGGTACAAGCAAGCAACCCCAGTGTCCATTGACAGATAAGTGAATAAACAAACTGTGGTGTGTACATAAAATGGAATATTAATCAGTCTTACAAAGGAAATAAATTCTGACACAAGCTACAACATGGATGAACCTTGAGGACATTATGCTAAATTAAATAAGTCAGTTGCAAATGGATTCCACTTATAGGAGGAATTTAGTCAAATTCACAGAGACAGAAAGTGGAATGTGATTGCCAGGGGTTGTGGAGGAAAATGGAGTTATTGTTTAATGGGAATAGGGTTTCACTTTTGCAAAATGAAAAAGTTCTGGAGATCCATTGCACAACCATGTGAATATATAATTAACAGCACTAAACTATACACTTAAAAATGATTAACATGACTAAAGTTATTTTTTATTTTTACCACAACTAAAAAAAACCACTCAGATAAGATTTCTTGACTTGATTCCAAATATGAATTAAGTAGAGGGAAAGCCACCTACAGACAAAGTGGTTTACTAGCAATTCCAAAATTAGCAAGTTGAATCAGCTGTCTTCCTAAAATGCTACAGTATGCTCCTGCCTACAATCTTGGATGGTTCTTCACTCCCAGGAACTCTAGCACATAAGTCTTCCATCTTTTGTCTTTTTTATTTTGTGTAGCAGAACTATGTTCAACTAAATCGTGGCCAGAAGCATAACAGAGGAAATAGTGTTTCTGGATGAACAAGGCCAGAGGGCTTAGGGGCTTCCCCTGAGAGCCTCTGGCTGGGCTGCCTCATGTAATTTCTTCTCCTTGCAACGTGAAAGGTAAACCCGCATAAAGTACATAACACCCTTAACGCCCGCCTTTATTCACCTATGAATCTGACCTTCTGCCCTCTCCCTGTTCTCAATCCCATGTCTTACTTTCTTTTATAACCCTGATGCCTAGCACACTGCCAGGCATATATTCAGTGTCTGTTAAGGTGGAAGAACTTGCGAATAGAAATACCATCAGACAGTGACACACTTAGGGTAAAATATAATAATTATTCTGTGCTTTTACTAAAATAAACATGACACGGAGACAATATTGTGCAGTGATAATGAGACAGCTTTGCAGTCAATTAGACTTTGCTTCAAATCCCCCTCCCCCCACCGTGTGACATCGAGTAAATTATCTCCGTAAATTTTAGTTTCCTTATGGTTAAAACTATAAAAAGCATCCTTGCCTTCAAAGGAGTTGTGGCGGCTTAGGGGGTTAAGGTGTGATGAGGGGCTGTAGGTAATAAAGAAAACTGTGCAACGAACAAAAGCGCCAGCAAATACAAGCTACTACCGTTATCACCACTGAACACAACAGAGAAGGCGTAAACCTGGAAGCAGAGGGCAAGGCTGGGGGTCCCTGCCCACAGGGATGCCTCCTATGGTTCTCCCTAGGGAGCGTCTGATTCTGTCCCCACCCTCAACAATTTTCCAACTAACTTTGTGTTTGTGGAAACCTGTTGCGTGTCCAGCACTTGAGAGACCCATGGGTGTACACAAACGTCCCTTTAACCCACAAAGAACCCAAGTCCAACGGGATGCGAACCCGGACGGGCGGACGCAGCCAAAGATGGTTCGTGGTCAAGGGTCCAGTTCCTGCCCGAAGCGCCCTGATGGGCAGCAGGCCGGGCGCAGGCCCGGGTGACTCGGCATCTCCGCTGCGGTCTCGCCCCGCTGGGCCCAGCTCGGGCTCGGATCCCAGCCCCCAGCTCCCACGCGCCGACCCCGACCCAGCGGCTCTCACCATGATGGACACCGCGTCGGAGACGCTGCTTTTCTCGGAATACGCCGGGAAGGGACCCGCCGAGCTCTCTTCTCGCCACCGCCACCGCACGGATGCCGGGACGCTCCTGGAGGCTCGCTGGAAGTGTCGCACCTGAGATGCGGGGGCGGGGGGGAACTGCCGAAGTCAGGCTTCGCCTACAAAAGACAAAAAGCAAAGCAGAGGCTCTGAAATCTAAAATTTCTTTAGTATAAAGACTAAAATACCCTTTCATAACTTATGTCCCCGTTCTGAGATGCTTTTAAAAAAAATCTTAATTTATGTTTTGATAGTAATCCCCTCAGACGAATTTGGTAGAGTCCATTTTCCTTACCACACTACCCAGAATGCACTTAAAACGTTCAGCCTCTGCTTCAGCCATCGAGAGCTCGGGCGGAAGTCAGCTACACATTCGCCTTCAAACCAAACCAAGGACTTATTGAAAACGTAACTGCCGCCCTCACTTGATATATGATTGAATTTAATTTATGGCTGGAAGTGCATTTTTTTTTTTCTGGGTTCCTGGTGGGAGGTAGTAGGCTTCTTTTCCCAAAGTAAAGATGTCCGCCGAGCGTCGGGTTTCTGGGTAAACGCTAGTCAAGAGTTGAAAGGAGCAACAGAGTTTTCGTCCAGCCTCCGAGATGACGCCTCTTTGGGGCGGAGCCGCAGTTTTCCAGCTGTGATTGGTGAATCGCTAGTGCCCGCCCCCAATATAGCCC
Source organism: Carlito syrichta (assembly GCF_000164805.1). Classification (NCBI taxonomy): domain Eukaryota; kingdom Metazoa; phylum Chordata; class Mammalia; order Primates; family Tarsiidae; genus Carlito; species Carlito syrichta. The sequence goes on from NW_007248431.1 coordinate 152,256, forward strand.
AGTCAGGAAAGAAGTTAGGCTGGGAACTAAGAAGCTATTGGCTGATGACCCCTGGACCAATCGGAAGAGTCATGATTTGGCGGGAGTCTTGACCACCACTGGGCTCTTGGTGTCTCAGAGTGAGCGCGAGGTGTCTGGCCGCCGTGGCTATGTTCGTGTCCGATTTCCGCAAAGAGTTCTACGAGGTGGTCCAGAGCCAGGTGACTCCCAGTCCAGGATCTCGGCAGAGGCCTTGGCTGGGTGGAAGGGATACTGGGGGCTGGCCGTGGGTAGCCGGGAGGACCGGGGAAGGCCGAAGTTCGGGCGCCGCACTCAAGGCCCGCCGGCTCTTCCCCGACAGAGGGTTCTTCTCTTCGTGGCCTCGGACGTGGATGCCCTGTGCGCTTGCAAGATCCTTCAGGTGAGTTTGGGCAGCGCTGGGAGGGCAGGTCCGGCAGGGACTGATGGGAGGGAGCTGATGAGAAGAAAGAGACTCTGCGAGATCGCCTCCCAGTCTGCACAGCAGGTGGGTTCGAGAATGATTGGACAAGAGGCAAGGAGACGCGTTTGTGTTTTTGCTGTAACCTAGGCGAAGAAAATGGTTGCGTTTGGGAGACCTTTGGACGTGTAGTGGCCTCTCAAATGCAGTGTTTGAGAGAGAGGAATCTGACACCTGAGGGCACAATGGTGTCCTAAGTGGTGCTGGACACACAGGAACCCTTTGTCTATTAGGGAATATCTTTGGTTTGGTTTTGAATAGGGTGCAATGTCCACATGGAGTCGAGCCTCTCAGAAGATCTGGAAGTAAGATGAATTTTTCTCCCAATGTTTTACTTTGGTGATATTTTAAGAATCTAGCAGAATTGACAGTGTGGTACAGTGAACACTCATAGCCCCACCACCCAGCTTTTCCCATGAACCTTTCTCTAACCTTATGTTATCATGTGTCTCTTCTCTCTCAACTCATATGGTTTTGTTTTTTTTTTCTGGTGCATTTCAAGGTAAATTGCAGACATCCTAACTAAGAAAGTCTTTGGAAACACTCTCTTTCCAGGCTCTGTTCCAGTGTGACCACGTGCAGTACACGCTGGTTCCAGTTTCTGGGTGGCAAGAACTTGAAACTGCATTTCTTGAACATAAAGAACAGGTATGAAAGATGCATTTTAGAATTACTGGGCTTTTTACTCAATTGCAATTTCTTAACACTTAACATTCTTTCTAGTTCCACAATAGGTTGAGTGTATACTTAAGTATCAACTACATTACGTAGTATGGAAGAAAAATGTAAGCTACATATATTGGTGACAAAATTGACAACAAGTTGTGGGGACAAAATTGACAACAAAAAAAAGATACTGAATGTGGACAGCCCCTAACTTTGAACTTGTTTGCCTGAAATTTGCTTGTAATGTGCTTAGAATTTAGCAGTTTTTAATGTTGCCTAGGTATTTCTACTTTTTATTGCATAACTATTTTACATTATCTCTTCAAGAAAATGCATCCATATTCCAATTTGAAATCTGGTAACATATTCTTCTTCTGGAATTTAAAGAGTAGAGGCCAAGGCTCCTACCTCTGCATGGGGCTACATGAAAGATGGGACATTGTGGACCCCACGGGGAGGGGCTGGCGCATGGAAGAAAGCCAATTTAGGACTTTTGACAGAGTTAATTCCTCACCTGGTATTCCCGTTTCAGAGACCTGTGTCAGTTTGGTATTTATAAGGCACACATGGGTGCTGACCGTGACTCTGCTGTTCCCTGGCTGTGTGACCTCAGGCAGGTTATTGGACTTTTCTGAGCTAGAGCTTTCTTTTCTTTCCAGTAGGATTCTGTCAGATGAAATGAAACTTAGGACAGTTCAACTCTGTGGCTAGATAGCAAAAAACTGAATAGAGAAACAATAATATCACTCTGTAGTAATAGAGTCTGGTAAAGGATTTAATATTTAGGTGCCCATAAAGTATGCACTATCCTAGATTTGCTAAAATGTAAACTTGTGCAGTGCTATTAACATGGAGAGGCTGTGCAGCCAGTACCATGAGACCTGAAGAGATGCATGGAAAGTCTTGGTCTGCTCCTCATCAGTTTCTTGACCCTGTGCATCCATGTGTTTCTGGGGAAAGCAGGGAGAGCCACAGCAGCCACCTCAGTGTTGTTGTGGAAATGAAATAATACGTAGGGTGTATAAAAGCACATAGCATACCAGCTGTGGCCATTTTTGGAGCCCCTTGCTGTGTGGGCCTTGCCACATATCAGGGACTTAATGAGTTTCAGTGGGGAGACTCAGAAGCCTGGTGTGAAAGAAAAGGAGCCTCCTTGATGCAGTTACTTTGCAGTGCTTCTTTTTTTTTTTCCAGTTCCGCTATTTTATTCTCATAAACTGTGGAGCTAATGTAGACCTACTGGATATCCTTCAACCTGATGAAGACACCACATTTTTTGTGTGTGACACCCACAGGCCAGTCAACGTTGTGAATGTGTACAATGACACCCAGGTACCCAAGACTTTGGAGCCTCACCTCTTCTTTGGTCTCCCCTCAATCCATCTGTACCTTTTTATGCCACATACAACATTGCACCTGGTGTTCTTAGCAAAACATGTCAAGTTCCCCTCTGGGAGTGGGGGCAGCCTGAGTACAAGGACCTGGTCTTAGCTATCTTTGACAAGAGATGTGGGGCCTTGCCCTTGGAGATGCTCAGAATGTATTTGCATAATCCGCTTGACCTGGAAATCGTGGGGACCAGAACTCTGTAGCTTAAAATGATGCTACTGCACATAATCTTTGAACCCCTGTGCGGCAAGCATGCAACCTGGCACAGAGCAGCCACCTCGGCATTCTCTGACTTGGTCCTCTGAAATTCTCAGGGGAGGAAGAGCAATTGGCCTGGATTTGCTTTTAGAGACAGTTTTATCCACCTAGGGGTTGCACATCTTCATGTCCTCTATAAGAGGACACTTGTAGGGCATTCATTTTGCTGATAAGTGGCGTAAGAGGGAGCTGCTTTTCCAGACTTAAGTAGACTGTGGGTGGCTTTCAAAAAACTGTTTTCAGATTTTCAGAATTTCTGCATACCATGTGTGGTGCAATTACAGCACCTTATTTAGTGGTAATGAAAAGATGATGTCTGACAAGTCTGGAACACTTCTTACAGAGGTGGCTATTTGTACATACCTGAAGCTATGAGTCAGCTAATTAGGAAGTGATAAGATTCTGCAGGAGAAAAACACTGTTATATGTAGTTTTTTGTTGAGAGAGGGGAGATTTCATTGCTTTTTGTTTTGAACTTAGATCAAATTACTTATTAAACAAGATGATGACCTTGAAGTCCCTGCCTACGATGATATCTTTAGGGATGAAGAGGAGGATGAAGAGCATTCGGGAAATGACAGCGATGGGTCAGAGCCTTCTGAGAAGCGCACACGGTTAGAAGAGGTATGTTTAGACCTCTCATGGCACTCTGGAGAAGTTTGCACTACCAGATGTCAGAGGTCATCTCCAGAGCCTCTCAGGCCCAGACATAACTGGGGCAGTGGGAAGTGGAGGAGTTAGTAGACCTGAGTGCTGACTTGGGCTCTGCTGTCTCTTGGCTGTGTGGTCTCAGGCAGGTTATTGGATTTTTCTGAGCTAGAGCTTCCTGTTCTTCCCAGTAGGATCCCATCAGATGAAATGAAACTTAGAACAGCTCAACTCTGTGTTACATAGCAAAAAAGTGAGAAAGAGAAACAATAAAAAAGCAGACTTCTCCTTCCTTCTCTCTTCTCCTCTGGCATCAATTACTGTGGAGTCACTAAAGAAGAGCAGTGCAGGTCTGTGGCCCTTGGCCAAGCTCATTCCTTGATGGTCACTCCAGGGAAGAATTTTATGTGTGAAGAACGAGTGGTTTGCACCGTGTGGGCCTTGGGTCTGAACTGCTTAGCTGTCTGGGGCTCAGCCAACAGCAGGGGCCTACCCAATACTACAGCTTCTACTAGATGTAGAATGGCAAGAAGGAGTTGTTTGTTCCTCTAGAATGTAGGGCTGTGTTTTATTCTAGGGTACAGTGTTGCTGTTGAAGTAGCTAATGCCCTCTGGCTTCTGATCCTTGGTGCGTCACCTGGAATTTGCCCCTGGAATGTTTTAGGGTCTTCCCTTCATCCTCAACCTGATGTTTCCTGCTAAAGTGCTTTTGTAGAGCCCTTTCAAGGCATGTTTGGGACATTTAGAACACTCTCAATCTGGGGAAGAGGTGGTATCCTTCAAAGCAAAGCATGCTTTTCTCTCCTCATCTTTCTCACGCTTGCCTCCCCTTTCACTAGTTTCAGGTGTCTCATAGAGGACCTCTTGGATCCACTCTTAGATTTGCTTTTTTTTCCCTCAGCTCTTTGTTTGTTTTGTTTTCTGGCAGACTTTTTGGTTTTTATCCTCTTTTTTTTTAAGGACAGGGTATCTCTATGTTGCTCAGGCTGGCCTCAAACTCCTGGGCTTAAGTTATCCTCCTGCCTTAGCCTCCTGAGTAGCTAGGACTATAAGCATGTGCCACCATACCCAGGTAGTCTTTATCTTCTGATTTTTTATTTCCAAAAGCTCTTTTTTATTCTCCGAATGTTCCTTTTTTATAGCATTCTTTTTACTATCGATGAGCTACTTTTTGCAGGTCTCCAAATATCAGTTTCCAGTGAGATTTTCCCCAGACACATTCATGTTCTGCAGCTAAGTCTTGGAATTCTCCATTCTGACTGATAAGCAAATAGTTTTTCAGCCCCTACTATGTGCCAGGCAGCAGTCAAGCTCTGGAGTCCAAAGAGTAGAGCAAAGTCGCCTTTGTGTAGTTTTCCAATGGGGAGATGGATCTCAAACACATAAATGACCACAATGAGGAAAAAGGTTTCAGGTAGAAAGCAGGGTAGGGGCTGGACAGGGAACCAGCTACTGGCTTCTAAAGTGTCAAGTGACCATAGACACGTGACCAGAGACCTGTATGAGGAAGGAAGGAGCAAGGGGGATTCCTGGGCAAAGCTTCCACAGATACAAGGGCTCCAAGGTGGGAGGGGAGGTTTGGAGGTGGGCATAGCCAGCATTGCCAGAAAAATGGGCTGGTGAGATTGACAGCAGGTTTGGCAATGAAGAGATGTTAAGTCATCTTTTTTTTATTTTTGAGTTGGAGTCTCACTCTTATTGCCCATGCTGGAGTGCAATGGCATGCTCACAGCTACCATAGCCTCGAACTGCTAGGCTAAGGTGATCCTTCCGCCTCAGCCTTCCAAGTAGCTGGAAGTACAGATGCACACTACCACGCCTGGCTAGTTTTTGTGATTTATTGTAGAAATGAGGTCTCACCAAGTTGCCCAGGCTGGTCTCAAACCCCCGAGCTCAGGCAATGCTCTCGTCTCAGCCTCCCAAAGTGGTGGGATTACAGACTGAGCCACTACACCCAGCCAGGTAGGTCATCTTGTTGAGATCAAGAGCATATCAGAGCTTCCATTTACCTGCTTAACACATCCATTTAGAATTTATGTTTGCAAATGCTTTACATGACATTTAAGACGTATAATATGCATGATTTCCCACTACCTTTTTTATTTTGAAATTTTGTCAAATTGTTGCTCATGTTTGCCATATTTGTTTTTTCTCTCTGTGCATTTTTTTTGGAGGGGCTGGGTCATTGGAGAATAAGTTGCAGGCACTGTGATAGTCTCTGTTTTAGCTGACTTTCTCTGACACTGCTCTAGTGAGGCGGTGGTGGGCCAGAAGGAGGTAGAAGTTCAGGTTCCCCACCTGATTTCCATTGACACCTGAGGGGAGTGACTCCTTGTTACTGCTGAGCAATGAAGGTTCAAACTCTCTGCTTTGCCTCCTCTGTTACCCCCCAGCAGGGAGGAAGGGGGTGCCTCATTACAGCCAGATGGGGGTGATAGTCTAGGCTCTCCCACCATTGGGATGGGAGTAGGGCGTGGGCTTGTCACCAGCCAGCAGGGGTGGCAGCTCCCACCTTTTCCCTTCTGACACTACCAGGCAGAGAGATTGGGGTGTCTTGCTATAGCTTTGCAAGAGTAGGAGTCTGCTGTGCAGGGGCCAGAAGGGGTCCCCTGCCTCAGCTCCTTTCTTCAGGAACGGCTGTGCTCAGGGCAAGGGGGTGATCATGTTCTCTCTCAGGTCTGAGCCTACAGGCTTCTGCCAAATTGGAACCTTCTTAGGCTATAGGGTTAAATTCCTGGCACATATGCTCCAATTTTTGTTCTTTGTCTCTGTATCAGGAAGTGGTGGAGCAAACCATGCGGAGGAGGCAGCAGAGAGAGTGGGAGGCCCGGAGGTAAGTCGCACATCAAGCTGTTCCCAGTGCCAGGAGCCTACTTATGCAGGGTTCTGTGGTGCCACCGACACCTATATGTTTTCCATCTTAGGATAATAAGTTTAGTTTAGAACCTCTGGACCAGTGGCTTCAGGAGTGAGCATGTGGCTGCTGTTTTGGAGGAGAGCCTGGGCCACTGTCTGGTTTCAGCGACAGGACAGCCCAGAGATCTCCCACATATATGCCATCTGTTAGGGACTGTGACCCTTAGCTCTTTATTTTTATCATGTTTTTCTGATGTATTTTTATCAGGTTATTTCTATTTGCAAAGTCTTTAAATGAAATAGATGCCAATTATATAAAACTTTTCTTAGGGAAGAGCATGAAAAGGAGACTAACTTATTCATAACTCCTCTTCCTATTACAAGTGCAAAAAAAACAAATGCTTTTTTATTTTTTTATTTTTTTTGAGTCAGAATCTCACTCTGGCACCTAGGCTGGAGTGCAGTGACACAATCCCAGCTCATTACCGCCTTGATCTCCTGGGTTCAGGTGATCCTTCTACCTCAGCCTCCTGAGTAGCTGGGACTACAGTTGTGCACCACCATGTTCTGCTATGTTTTGTATTTTTTGTAGAGACAAGGTCTCACTATGTTGCCCAGGCTGTTCATAAACTCCTGGGCTCAAGCAATCCTCCTACCACTGCTTCCCAAAGTGCTGGGATTACAGGTGTGAGCCACCACACTGGGCCTAAAGTACTTTAAATTAAAATATTGGAAAGGTTATTCTAACTCAGACTGAAATACAGCAGTGCCCTCAAGGTGGGTCCTGGAGGAATTCTTTGCTGGATCCATCATGGAGGTTTCCCTGGGTCATGCAGCTGATGTTCCTATGATTCTAGCTGAGGACATGTACTCCCACCATGGGAGCAGAGACTACCACTTTGTATAAGGGCAGTGTAAAGCCATTTCAGGAAGTGTAAGGAGAGGAAAGTGAAAATAACCCATATTCTCATTATCTAATTCAAAGAGATTCTGGGTTGGGGTTTTTCTTCCTGAGTTATCCATATTTGTGCATATTTTACATAATCATAATATGCATCTGGTTTTGTACTTTTCTACTTAATATAACCATTTTAGATCATTCTGAGTAGCCTTTCTAAACTGCATAGTACTTAATTGGCAATTTCCCTTTTTTGAAATGTATGTTACTTCCAATATTTTGCCATTACAAATAAGACTGCAATTAATAATTGCACAGCAAGTTTTGTCTTGCTTGTTTTGAAGTGTTCTGGGAAAAATTTCTCATAAGTGGGATTCTGGGACAATGCCACTTTGCATCAAACGTTGCCACAAGCAGTTTGTGTCAATTTCCCAGAATTGTATATCCACATTCTGCTAAAGAGTCAATAAGTGGGACAACCCTCTCGAGTTCCCTCCCACTATGGGAGCTTTTCTGTCCTCTTAATAAATCCTGCTTTCTCAAAACAAAAAAAAGAGTCAATAAGTGAAAATAAATAGTACTATGACTTAATTTGCATTCTTTGAATATTGTCAAGTTTAAGCATTTTTACAAATGTTTGGCTTCCTGTACTGCTGCTTCCTGTTGAAGACTTGTGTTTTATGTCATTACAGAAGAGATATACTCTTTGACTATGAACAGTATGAGTATCATGGGACATCGGTAAGTACAAATAGGTGAAATTTTACCCTAAAGTTAAGACTCTAGGGGTCAGTATCCTAAAACATGATAAAGGAGCATGGATTTTAGAGCCATGAAAACCTGATTTGAATCTGATCTCCACTGCTTCCCACTGTGTGACCTGGGGCAGGTGGTACAGCCTCTTTAAAAGCCTGACTCTCTTCCCTATAAAGTGAGGAGAATAATCCTCATTTCAGAGGCAATTGTTAAAAAATGGTCCCTTGCACCCACTACTCAAAGAATAGCAGCATTTATTTTTGTTCATCATAAAAATACAGAATGTCTGTACTAATCTCTGTGCAAGAAGCTAAAACCCCATTGACTTATAAAGGCACGGCAGTGTGTATGTTTTACAGCACAGAATTTAGTATAGAAAACCTCCTGTGCTGTTTCTGTTGTTGTTGAACAGAGCTCAGTGCCTTAGGAAGCTCTAGAAAATAAGTTTCCAATAACATCCTGTATTTAGTTTTAGAATTTGATCCTGGGACCTTGGACGCTGAGCATGATATTTCCAATGTCCCTTTTGTTGTCAAGGGTCCGTTGTTCTTTGAAGAAGCATCCATTTGCTGTCTCGGCTCAGCCCTGGCAAAGGGAAAATTCAAAGCAGTGGAAAGGGAGAGTTTTGATGCTTGCCCAGAGAGGATGTCTGTCTCCCTCCAAATACATTTCTTGGAAATCCTCTCCCTGGAGAAAGCCCAGCCTTTCACAGCTAAGAGGACGTTAGGACCTTCTGTTCAAACACCAGACCTCTTTGAGGTCTCTAACCAAACCCAGACACTCTGCTCACAAGGAGCTCAGTGCCTCTGTTGGTGAACGGTCCTGTTGTAAAGATCTTCCTCACAAGGGATCCTAAGGCACCTTGCTCTTTAATGTCCAGGTACTGGAATCAGGGTGCTATGTCACCTGGCCTTCCTGGGAATGTGTTTGAGGCCACCAGCCAGCAAGGAGGAGTATGTGGATGCAGGGCCAGGAAGCTGATGGGGGTCTCCTGACCTCCAGATTTCAGTGCCTGCCTCAGGCATCATCAATGAACCCAGTGAGCGATTTAGAGGCTCCAACCAATGCTGCGCCTGGCTACCCCTGCGCCACACATTCCTCCCATTCTTCCCTTGTTGCAGGATAAAGTATGTAGACAGTGAGTACTTGAGCTTAGAGACGAGCATGTGCAGGTCCACTGAGTTATTAATACTCTCAGTCTTTCTACCCTCTGTGTAGTGTGGACTTGTTAGTTTAGTGTGTATGTTGGGCTGAAATCTACCTGTGTGCCCTGGCTGGGTGGACCCTCCATCTACATGGGCTGGGCCAGAGCCCCCACTGGCTCAGGTCCAGTCCAGATGCACAGCCTGCCCCCAGTGTGTGTCCCTCCGGCAACCATGGCTGCCCTGGGCCTCAGGCTTCTTCACTTCCTTGCAGTCGGCCATGGTGATGTTTGACCTGGCGTGGATGATGTCCAAGGACCTGAACGACATGCTGTGGTATGTAGTCCATGCAGCAGCTATGTGCGCATATTGCCACTTACCTAGGTCAATTCTATGTGAGCAGCTCTTTTCTCCCACAGGGAGGGCACGTCCCTCATCCCTACCAGGAGTGTCAGACAGTCCCTTTCTAGGAATGTACACGGCCGTGGTCTTTGTAACTGTGATACTCAAGGGACTTTGAGGGTTAGAGTATGCAGAGGGTGGGAGGTGTTGCTCTCCATACCCCCCTTGCTGCTTAGCTTGTGCTCAGTAAATTGGGGTGGTGCAGAGTGTCAGATATGAAGTGTGAAGAAGGTAGCCTGATAGGTGTTTCTGCAGACCTGGCACATGGTAAGATCTGATTCAGGAAGAACCATCCTGCTCCAAGTCCACTGTACGGGCTATGGGTGAAACACTTGGCACACAGATCAGGAGGACTTGGCTCTTACTGTCCACTTGGGTTACCTAGAAATGGAATCTGCAGTCTTTCTGCATGAAGAGAATGTAGATCTGGCCTGACTCCACCACTTCCTGGTTTTCTCTGCAAGATGATGGTCTGGCTAGGCCTCATCCGCTGTGGGGATTATAATGGTCTGCACAGAGTTAGAGTCTCAGGACAGTGAGGGGTGCTAGTGCAAGGTAACCACTAGGCCTGAGGGTGCTCTGTCATCACCTTGATGTAAAGATGGCAGTGCATCTCTCTCTACCAGCCCCCAGCTCTCCTCCCTGAACTGCATGCTGGCGCCTGGCTCTGTGCCCACCAACTACTCAGCCAGTTCACTCAGTCCTCCCAGGTTTGAATTATCCTTCATGGTGTGGAAGTAATAATCCCCATACCCCAGGATCAATGTTAAGGTCTCACACTGAGGGTCCCACAGTAAGGCCAGGTAGGAGTCCTGTAGTGGTGATGTGGCATGTGACTATGTCATTGTTCTGAGAGCCCCCATCTAAATGAGGACAGCAGTACCAGAGTGGTGGACAGCCCTGCCTTCACGGGAAACAAAGGGACTGGACATGCTGTCCACAATGGGTTTTTCTTGGATACTTTTGCCAGGAGGATGGCCTGAGGCCTAGCTTTCTGACCTGTGTCCAAGGTCCCTTACACGGGAAACCCATTTATGCTGGCAGAGAGAGAGAGGAGCATATGGCAAGTAGCAGAATTTTTAGGGAACAGAGTATGGTCACTTGAAGTTCATGGAAAAATGCCCAGGTCATTCATTTAAAGGAAGTGAGAGAATGAACCCAGCCTGCTGTGTGGGAGAGACCTCTAAGCTCTCACCTCTGGCTTCCATCTAGTGTCATTTGAGTGTGGTGTTCTACTAATGCCTAGGCATTAGCACTGAGGAACAGGTACCTCAGTGAGCACCTACTGTGTGTTCAGCAGGGCCCTCAACAACCACTCACTATAATAAGCCTTTCAGTTTAGTGGTGATGTCAGAAAGCCCCAGAAACAGCACGAGAAATGCAAAATAACATGATACGAAACGCAGATATAGGAAAATCAGAATTTGGCGGGAGGGAGGTTCCATCAGGGAAGACCGGCTGGGTGAAATTTTCTGGAGTTCCCTCCCAGCCACATTCTGGGAGCTATGATGAGGATGACAGGGTACCTTGTCATCCTGCAAGGGATCTTCTGGGCCTCTCTGCCTTACTGTGCACAGAGCGTCCTTGGCTGTGACCTTGGAGGTCTTGAAGGACAGCACCTGAAGACCCGGTGCATCTGAGCACAGTCAACCCGATTGCTCTTGCCATGAACTGGTCATCATCCTGGGAAGTCAGGCCCCAGCCTGGGTCTCATGGATAAAAGAGGAGCTTGGAGATAGGACATTGGAGGTTCTCAAGAGGCCTAAAAGCTGTTCCTTTACATCCTGCCATTTATGGTGCAGGATAAGTAGATGTGGGCATGACCAGGGCCCCATGTGCTGGGAGCAGGTGACAGTGAAGGGCTGAGAGGTGAAGCAGCATCTTCAGCAGCTGAGCACAGGCCTCTGCTGTGGTCCTACTCTGTCTCTGTTCTGAGTTTGAGGCCGGGAATATAGCTTGGGCAGGACAAGGACAGAAAGGGCCTGGAAGTGGACAGGAGGACTGGTTCCTGTCGCAGCTGTTGTCCCTGTCCTGAGAGATTTCCCTCCTGTGTGTACCTAAAGCTCCCCTGGTGGCACACTGCATTGTGAGGCCCAAGTTGCCCCTCTAACCTCTGCCTGACCAAAGGTGGGTCAGGCCACCTGTTCCATTTCCTTGTTCTACACCACAGGCCCTATTGAACCTGGCAAGGTGTAGACCAGCTCCATCACACCTTTTCCTCTCCTTCCAGGTGGGCCATCATTGGACTAACGGACCAGTGGGTGCAAGACAAGATCACCCAGTAAGGACAAGTTTTCTCACTTTCCAGGTTGGCCCTGTGCTGGGACCAAGATCTGGCTGCAGAGTTTGGCCATAGTCCCTGAGTCTTCAGCAGGATCCCCACAGGGTCCTATTGAAAAGGGGGGACTGGCCTCCTCCTCAGGGCCTGTGTCACTGAGGAAGGGCTAAGTACTTGGGAGTAACTGGCCGTGTATGGCCTGTCATCCACCAGGTGGAGCCAGTGGCAGGAGGAGGGACTCAGCTTCCCAGTCCTTTTCCTGTGCCTGCTTGTAGGATAGCTGCAACCAGGGCCAGACTTTGAGGTGTGACCCGTGCAGTGGGATGGAGAACATGGGAGCAGATAGGAGGAGATAGGAGGGGGATGGGACCCCAAGTGAGGGACTAGGGTTTGTGGGCTTGATCTCAAAGGCAAGGGGAGGCTAGAGGATTTTAAGGAGGGCTGGCATGAAGCAGAATCTCTTTCTGCCCCTCAGTGGTAGGTTCCTCATGTGTTAGACTCTGATGGTGAGCTAATAGACTGCCCCAGAATACAGATGCTGGGTAAAGGGTGGGGCCTTGGCCATTACCAGAGCTGGCATCTTTCATCCCCCTCCACTAGGCAGCCCAGCCTTCTCTGGTGTCCATCAGGGGAGACATCTAAGGGGATTGACAAGGACCTCAACCCCAAGGACACCCACGCAGATATCCCCAAGCTGTCACCTGGCACAGCCTCTGTTTGTGTGCTGGATGCCTTGCACAGTTTGAAGAAGCCCTATGTCCTCTATTTCCTGCATCCCCTGCCCCACCTGTGTCCGGGTTCTGCAGTGTGACCCACAGGTCGGGAGGAATCTGAGTCTCAGACCTGGGCTACTGCCTGGATGTGTTACCTTGGCACAACCTACTGGCCTTCTGGGTGTCAGTCCCCTCCTCTGTTAAGGGTAGCGTGGTATGTGTGTGTAGATACGTTGGGTCTAGGAAGACAGTAGTGCTGCCCTTGCATCGTCCTTGTCTGTGGTCCCTTGGGACCTCGACTAGGGTCTGCCTGCTCCCACTGTTTGGTTGCACTTCCCCAGCAGGGTCTGCACCCTCTGCTGTGGATTCCTGTCACTTATGGGGTCTGTCCACTTGACTGTGTGGGCTGGCAAGTGGGGCTATGGCCTCTACAGTGCCCGTTTCCAAGAGGCATCAAATCTATGAGAACAGAAGATAGATGAGACCAGGGGCCACCTCTCCTAGCTGTGTCCTTGTTTCTCAGCTGGGGTGGCCAACCTTCTTTAGTTCCTGTACAGGAGTAGCCTGCATGGTGGGCTGGCTCCTGGCAAAGTCCTGAGAGCAGGCAGGAACCTGGGCTGCTGGGTGAGGGTAGAGGGAGCTGGCCCAGGCCTGCACTGCTTTCTTTCCAGGATGAAGTATGTGACTGACGTCGGAGTCCTGCAGCGCCACGTTTCCCGGCACAACCACCGAAACGAGGATGAGGAAAACACCCTCTCCGTTGACTGCACACGAATCTCCTTTGAGTACGAGTATCCTTGCAACTTAGCCTGAGGGGTGCAGGCAGCAACCCCTGCCTCTGGTGTTCTGTTCAGTGGGTACTCTTTGCTTTGTCACCCTCTATACCCTGGCCCACATCCACAGAAGAGGCAGCAGGCAGGAGGAGGGACTGTGGTGTGCTGCCCTAGTTCATCTATGTGGCTTTGGCTTCTCAATGCCAGCAGGGTTTGGGAGCGTCACCCTCCTTCAGTTCATCCCTATTGAGTGCTTGTTGTGAGCCTGACACTAGATGCATGTGGTGGCTCCACACAGGGCCTATCTGTGAGTGCGGGCATTTCAGTATATCAGGAAAGAAGGAAGCTCATGTGTCATTACAAAGCCTGCCGTTTCTATGAAGAGTATGTGGAGCATGGACAGAGTACTCAGGAAAGACTTCAGGGAGGCCACATCTCGTAGTGAGTCTCAGCCACATTTGGTGGCAGTAGCTGTTGTGGTCACTAGGAGAGACTGGGAGAAGAGCAGGGTCAGGGTCAGGGAGACCAGAGTGGGTAGCCTTGTAGCCAAAGGCAGTGCGAGGTTGTGGAGTGACCAGAGCTCAGTACAGGGTTTTCAAAAGGTCTCTCAGCTGCACAGTAGAGATAGGTTGAGGGCAAGGAAACATCACAGCCATATGAGGACACACGACAGTGGCTCAGGCAAGACCGCAGCAGTGACTGTGAACAGCTGGGTAGAGTGATGGCCCAGATGGAACTTCCCTAGCCCTGCACTAAGATGAGTAGGGAGAAAGGCTCATCAGTAGTGAGGTACCTATGAAAGCCTAGGGACAGAGGCTGGGCTGACTGTGGAGCTTGCCAAACACTCAGGGAGAGGGCCACAGTGTACAGGAACCAGTCCTGGCACATGTATAGCAGGGCAGGGCACACTCATCTGGGGACCATGGGAGGGAGTCAGAGAACTGAGGTCTAGGGAGACCACCAGGAGAATTATGGCCCTAGGGCCCAGGAGTCCCCAGGGTTTGGAAGGGGCTGCAATAAGGACTGAGCATGCTGAGTTTCTGGAAGAGTGGTGGCAGGGCACCAGTGTGACCACAGGAAGCAGGCCAGGCCAGCCTTATGTCCTGTGAAGAGGTCTGGGGAAGGGGATCATCTGTACTCACAGCAGTGCTCACCGTGCCAGGAATAGTAAAGGGTATGTGCAAAAAGAGGAGTGTAAATGGGATTCCAGCAGAGGGCTTTCAGGAGGGTTGGGTGGTGGGGAGGGCTGGGCAAGGTGAAGCAGGATGAGCTGGTGACACTCAGCCTCCTACCTTGTGTGTGGCTGTGACTGCTGCCTGTGACCACAGCACACTGGCTCTGCAGAACCCCCGAACCCCAGATTCTCCATCTGTCAGACGGGGATGGTGATGGTGCCCACCACCTCCCAGACTTTCTGTATGGGCTCTTCGTATGGATCAAATTAGGCTAAGATCAGAGAGGTCCATGTCACCCTTGGGTTGCCTGGTTGTGCGGGCAGAGGCAGCAAGGAAGGGCTTGCTGTCACAGTAGCCCATCTACTGTAGATGTGAAGGTGGGGCCGTGCAGCTTGGGGTGGGCAGATGCCGCATGCTCCTTGACCACAGGCCCAGCCTCCGCCTGGCACTCTATCAGCACTGGTCCCTCCACGACAGCCTGTGCAACACCAGTTACACTGCATCCAGGTTCAAGCTCTGGTCTGTGCACGGGCAGAAGCGGCTCCAGGAGTTCCTCGCAGATATGGGGTGAGTGACTATCTAAGCCCCAGTCACTTTGTTATGACCAGCTTGGTTGTAAAATACACATCCTGTTCTGCCATAAATTCTTCACCCTAGATCCTCTGGTATTATCTGTTTGCATGTGCTGAGGCACCCTTGTTCGCGGGTTTGTGTCTGGTGTGTCCGGTGATTTTGCTCACGTGACTTGGACTTGCTCTTCCCAGCCTTCCCCTGAAACAGGTGAAGCAGAAGTTCCAGTCCATGGACGTCTCCTTGAAGGAGAATTTGCGGGAAATGATTGAAGAGTCTGCAAATAAGTTTGGGTAAACACATTTATCTGGATTTGCTTCTTTAACCACACTCCTAAAATAATGCCAAAAAGCAAAAAATAAAACCCAAGAATGTACAAATGAGCATTATCTGAGTCTGGCCATTACTGAAGTTTTGAGTTCTACTTGAGTAAACTATAGAATTCCTTAAAATACTTGTGAGGTCAGAAACAAAGAACTAAGTATCACATGTTCTCACTCATAAGCAGACCTTACACAACTATCCTAATACTATAAGAAAAGGATTGACAGTAGCAGGAAACTGTGGGGGGGTGGGGGGCGGGGAGACGGGATTGGCAGTAGTGGGAATCTGCCTGGAGAAGGGGAAGTACACCTCATCAACAAGGGTACCTGCGTAATGAACATTTGTATACCTAATCCTGAATTGCACCCCACATCTTTATAATTAAAAAATTAAAAGTTAAAAAAACTGCTAGTGAGGTTTGGGCTGCCATGTGAACCTTTGAGGTTGATCCAGCCCATTCCTCACTGGAGACAGGAAACAGGCCATCAGGGCCAGGTTCAGGCGAACTGTGTCTGACCAGGTCTGTGGGCACTGCTAGAGGCCCTATGCCTGGCTATCTGCCCTGACTAGCTGGCATGCTGGAGTGTGGGAGAGGACTCCCCAACCCCCTAGACCCAATGAACTGGCTCTGCCCCAGGCCAGCTAAGCAGCTATGGAGGTGCTCAGTCACTTTGAGCTGCAGGACTGATTTGTCTGGATATCCTGGCCCACCTCATCCTCTGAGCAGAATGGTCCTTCTGGAAGCGTTAGCATGGGCCTGTTAGGGACATTAACATATCTGTTGCCCTGTATGACAATGAAAGCTTGTCCATGTAACATAGGTGACAGCCATGTTGCACTCCATGACAGGATGAAGGACATGCGCATGCAGACTTTCAGCATTCATTTTGGGTTCAAGCATAAGTTCCTGGCCAGTGACGTGGTCTTTGCCACCATGTCTCTGATGGATAGCCCTGAGAAGGATGGCTCAGGAACAGATCACTTCATCCAGGCTCTGGACAGTCTCTCCAGGTAGGCCTCACGCTGCCCAGGGTGATAAATTGCAGGGACCACCGAGCAACAGGAGTGACTTTGTCCTGCAGAAACTGCTCGTGTGAATTGGAATCACGGAGTTAGACCATGGTGCGCCTGACACATTGCCTGCCTGTCTAGTATCCATCACCTTCTCTTGAATCCTTTTTAGCTCTTTTTTCTTTGTGATTTTTTTTCTTTTTTTTCCCACCTTCTGAAGGCATTATTTGTGTGTTCATTCATTCCTGTATTTCTTCTAGTTTAGTGTTCATTTCTCAATTATTTTTCTTTTATTGCTAATCTTTTCTTATCACACATCCTGAGATGTCCTTTATTATTTTTTCTATATCTTTTAGCTTGTTTTGAAATAGAACTGACAATTTTGATCTTTTTTTGTTGGCATGTCTTCCTAGTGTCAAACATCTGAGGAAAATATCTCCAAATATGTTGAATTGATGCAGGAATTAGATAAGAGGATTCCCATCTGAGATACACAGCTATGGCAAGTCATGTATTCACCCAGAGAGAATGAAGGAGAATGAAGGGGAACTTGTACTGGCAAAAAGAAGTTCACATAAAGTACTTGGAAACAGAATTCATTAGTTTTGGAGACTCAAAGCCAGAGTTGGCGTCAGTTCATTGGTGGAAATGCCATTGCTGGGCAGGTGTTCTTTCGAGAGCTTCTGATCAGAATTGCTACAGTGGTGAAGGAATTCTTGCAAGGTTGTTTTAGAAAATCCTTGAGTTTTTATGTCAGACATACAAGCAGGAGCCCTCCCACTTCCTGCTTTCCCCACTCTAATTTGTTTGGGTCTTGGACAAAAAGTGATTTCATCCTGGGACCTGCAGCTTTCACACTAATGTACTTTCATTGTCTGGAGAGATGTTATTCTATTTTTCCTAAAAGTGATTTTGAGGGGATTTGACCTTAGTACTTCTCTGATGCTTGTTTATTTGTGAATGTCATTTCTTTGACTTTTTAGGAGGATTCAGGCAGCATTTCTGACTTCACAGAGCTGTTAATTCTGTTGCTTTTGTGTAGTGTTAAAAAAATACATACATAGGGGAGCCTGCTGTCTGGGATTTCCTGATTGTGTTCCCTGGTACATTTTTTTATACAGCTTTATTGAGATATAATTTACATACCATATAATTTCACCCATTTAAAGTGTACAGAGCAATGACTCTTAGTATATTCATAAGATTGTGCAACCATCACCACTATCTAATTCTAGAGCATTTTCATTGCCCCAGAGAGAAACCTACACCTCCTATCCATCACCTCCCAAATCCCCCATCCCTCTCAGTCTCTGACAACCTCTAATCTTTCTATCTGTATGGATTTGCTATTGTAAGCATTTCATACAAATAGTCTCATACAATATGTGGTCCTTTATGACTGACTTCTTTAGCTTAGCATCATGTTTGCAAGGTTCATCTATGTTGCAGCACGTGATAGGATAGCGTGTCTTTTTATTGTAAAAAATGCTCTGTTGGATGGATATACCACATCTTATTTATCCATTTATCAGTGGATGGACATATGGTTTGTTTCCACCTTTTCGCTATTATGCATAATGTTGCTATGAACCTACATGTACAAGTTTTGTGTAGTCATGTTTTTGTTTCTCTTGGTTATATATCTAGTAGTGGAAGGTCTGAGTCATATGGTAACTTTAGGTTTAACCTTCTGAAGAACTACCAGATTGTTCTCCACAGTGGCTGCTCCATTTACATTTTCCACCAGCAGTATATGAGGGTCCAATTTCTCCACATTATCACCTTTACTTGTTATTGTCTGTCTTTTGGATTACAGCCATCCTATTGAGTGTAAAGTGGTATCTTGTGGTTTTGATCTGCATTTCCCTGATGACTAATGATGTTAAGCATCTTTTCAGGTGTTTATTGGTCATTTGTGTATCTTTTTTTTTTTTTTTTGAGTTGGAGTCTCACTCTGTCGCCCAGACTGGAGTGCAGTGGCTGCTCCCGGCCACCGCAGCCTCGACCTGCTGGACTCTGGCGATCCTTCCGCCTCAGCCTTCCAAGTAGCCAGAATTACAGGCATGCGCTACCACACCAGGCTGATTTTTTGATTTATTGCAGAGATGAGGTCTCGCTGCCCAGGCGGGTCTCGAACCCGCAGGCTCAGGCAATCCACTCACCTCAGCCTCCCAAAGGCACGGGATTACAGGCTGAGCCACCGAGCCCGGCTATTTGTGTATCTTCTTTAGAGAATTGCCTATTCAAGTATTTTGCTCATTTAAAAATTGGGTATTTGTCTATTATTGAGTTGTGAAAGTTGTTTTATGTGTTCTAAACGCAAATCCCTTATTAGATATATAATTTGCAAATTTTTTTTCTCATTCTGCAGGTTATCTTTTCACTTGTCAGTGTCCTGGGAAACAAAAGTTGATTTTTATGATGCCTAAGTCATCTGTTTTTTCTTTTATTTCTTGTGCTTTTAGTGTTATATCTAAGAAACCATTGCCTAATCCAAGGTCACAAAAATATTACATTATGTTTTCTATTAGGAATTTTATAGTTTTAGCCCTTACATTAGGTACATGATTAAATTGAGGTTAAGTTTTGTGTTTAATGTATGGAAGGGATCCAACTGAATTATTTTGCATGTGGACATCTAATTGTCCCAAGCGTCATTTGTTGAAAAAAAGTATTCATTTCCCCATTGAATTATTTTGGTATCCATGTTGACAATCAGTTGACCATGAATGTGAGGATCTATTTCTGGACTCTGAATTCTATTCTATTCTATCTATCTATCATTATGCCAGTACCACATTATTTTGATTACTGTAGCTTTGTAGCAAGTCTTGAAATTGAAAAACGTAAGTTTTTCTTTTTCAAGATTGTTTTGGCTATACTAGGTTCCTTGAATTTCCATAAGAATTTTAGGACCAGCTTTTCAATTCCTGCTAAGAAGTCAGATTGTGCTGAATCTGTAGATCACTTTGAGGAGTATTGCCATCCTAACAATATTGGGTCTTTCAGTCCATCAGTGTGAGATTTTTTTATTTAGATGCTCTTTCATATCTTTCAACAATGTGTTGTAGTTTTTAGAATATAAACTTTTCACTTCTTTTGTTAAATTTATTTCCTCAGTATTTGAACTTGTTTTCTTAATTTTTATTTTTGATTTGCTCATTGCTATGGTACACCCATGCAACTGATTTTTGTGTATTGATCTTGTATCCTGCAGCCTTGCTCAGCGTTTATTAGTTCTAATAGTTTTGTGTCATCTGCAAATAGAGATAGGTTTACTTCTTCCTTTTCAGTCAAATTCCTTTTATTTTATAGTCTCACCTGATTCCGCTGGCTAGAACTTCCAGGAAAATCCCAGTGCATTTTCATCTGTACCTTTCCCTTTCTTTATTGTCCCTATCCTGGTCGATTTTTATTCCTTTCTCAGAAGTCTCTCCTCAGAAGGACCCAGTAAAGAAAGAAGCTCTGGTGGGTCTGGTGATACTCCTGGAGCTAGACTACTCTGACCTTTTACACTTTACCACAGCCTCTTGCTCTTTACCATAGCCCCTTCCACTTTACCTTGGTCTACTGCACTCGCCTGCTCTTGGATGCGGCAAAACTCTCAGTCTCGATCACTGTTCCCCAGTTGCCTGAAGTTTTAATTGTCTCATGACCTTTCTGCTTTCTCCCTGACTGATGCTGACATTACACCAGTCTTGTGGCTGGTTGTTGGTCTGTTCCTATCTGCTTGTATTTTGGGGTTTGTTCTCTTAGATGTAAATATGGGCCCTGGGTTTTTTATTTTGCTATCTGGCTGCTCTGTTTTAATCTAGAAATTTGGGGAAATCCAAAAACTATCCTACCATTGTTGTCACTGTCATCCCAGCATTGACAGATCAGCTTTATTTGTTGTCTACTGACTTCCTGCTGTGACAAAGGAGCATTTATTCCACTTCTGTCCTTTCCTGTTGTGTCAGTTATGCCACTATTTTTAGCTCCTTTGTAGCTTTAACATACTTATATCTTCTTCCATCGTTAGTGTCTCATCTCCCTACTTTATCTTAGTCCATTTTGTGTTGTTATAATGGAACACCTGATGCTGGGTAACATTAAAAAAAAAAGGGTATACTGTATTTGACTTAGCATTCAGATACCTGAAAAGTTCAAGACTGGGCATCTGCACCTGGTGAGGGCCTCAGGATGAAGGGGAGCTTGTGTGTGTAGCGATCACATGGTGAGAGAAGAGGAAGGTGCCAGGCTTTTTTTTTTTAACCAGCTCTTGCAGGAACTAAATGAACAAGAACTCTGTCACCCCATGGCCCCACCCCTACCTCTCATCCACAGGGCATTCATCTGTTTATGAGGGATCTGCCCCTGTGTCCCAAACACCTCCCATTGGCCCCACTTCCAACATTTCAGGATCAAATGTTAACATGAGGTTTGGAGGAATCATAAACCCAGCCATATCAACATCCCAACTTTGTTCTTCAGCTTTCCTCTCCCAGTTTTTGGACTCTCTATACATTTTCATGATTTATAACATATAATCTTGGGCTAGAGAAAAGGATGTAAGTCTTCTCATCTTTGGCTATAGGTTGATTTTAAAAGATGAAAATTAATAAATAGTTTTATTTTATTGTGCTAGTAAGCTATTCCAGAGATAATCATGTGCCATAATACATTACTTTCTGAATGCCTTTTTGTTTTTCCTGGAGTTTTTTATTGTCTCCTTAATCTCATCCATATTTTTTCTCCAAACTCCTTCCGGCAGTTATTCTCTGAGGCTTGTTTTTCCTGGAGTGCCCAGGGCTCTGTCTTCCCACGCCAACCTGGATCTGCAGCTTTCTAGGCCTACTGCTCACTGTCTTCACCGTTGTCCCTTGGCTGCACCTCTCAGATCATTTCTTGGGCTCCTCATTGTTGTTTCACTTACTCCTTCAGTTTACTAGAGCACATGCATGTCTGAGTCTACTATTTCTCTCTCTCTCTTTTTTTTTTTTTAGGCAGGGTCTCACTCTGTCTGTTGCCCAGGTGGGGCATGTCTCACTGCAGCCACGACCTCCTGGCCGTGAGTAATTTTTTGCCTCTGCCTCCTGAGTAGCTGGGACTACAGGCATGTGCCACCACACCTGGTGTTTTGTTTTGTTTTGTTTTTGTAGAAGTGAAGTTTTGCTATGTTGCCTAAGCTGGTCTCGAACTCCTGGGCTCAAACAGTCCTTCCAAAGTGCTGGAATTACAGGTGTAAACATCGCTCCTAGCCTATTCTACTATTTCTTTATTATTTACTATTCCCCACACACACAACATCAGTTATTCTTGCTTTCTGAACTTCCTAGAGTGATGCTGTGTCATATTTTTGCCTTACATTTTCCATGGCTTTGTCTTGTTATATATGTTGAAGCTTTTCTTGACTTATCTTCTAGACTTTGAGTGAATGTCTTATTACTTGCAATTGTTTTAATTTCCATCAACACTTTCTAGTTTCTGATTGTTTGTTTCTCATAGTATCCTGTTCTTAGTTTAAGAATGTAATCATTGCCCAAATCTCTCAGATGATAGTAATTAGAGTTCATTTTACGTTTCTTTGTTCTCCAGTTATCTCTGTTTTTTCCAGGATTATTTATTTTTTCAGGCCACAGATATTTCTCAAATGGTCTAGTATCCTTCATATTCAAGAAGGGGGCTATGGAACCTTTGCTGAGCCGTGGGTGTCTGGGCACATTTTGCTGTCTGGAAGACATCGCTTCACCCTGGTGGGCAGGAGCCAATTGTGGCACTTTGGGACTCCTAACTGGGGTACAGAGGCTTTGCTTGAGGACTCTGCTTCTCCACAGAGGATCATATACTACCCTACCCTTATATGGAGAAGAGTAAAAATCTTTCAGGTGAAGGGGTTCCCCCATCCAACCTCCAGCCCTTGATCAAACCTCCAGGCATCCTCCTGAGCCTTCTGTGTGAACTCCCCTCTGCTGGCTTTCAGTCTCCTGTCTTCTGATGCCAGTACCCTTCTCTTGTTTGCATTGCTGTGGGTTTAAACAATTTTTCTTCCTTTCATGTGAAAGGGAACTCAGGAAGGAGAGAGGATAAACTCTTATCTCCAAACCCCCTCTTGAAGCAGGAGCCATGCAATCTATTTGCGACTTTGGTATTTTACCAAGAGTTCCTGGCAAGCAGTATCAAAGCTGTATGTCTGTCCTGTCACAGGAGCAACCTAGACAAGCTGTACCATGGCCTGGAACTCGCCAAGAAGCAACTGCGAGCCACTCAGCAGACCATCGCCAGCTGCCTCTGCACCAACCTCGTTATCTCCCAGGGGCCTTTCCTCTACTGCTCCCTCATGGAGGTCAGGCTTCCTGCTGATGCACGGGTGCTGGGCCATACCTACTGGTGGCCTCCTGACCACCTGTCTCCCCTCCCCAGGGCACTCCAGATGTCATGCTGTTCTCCAAGCCAGCGTCCCTGAGCCTGCTCAGCAGACACCTGCTCAAGTCCTTTGTGTTTTCGGTGAGGATATGGGTGGTGCATCATGGGTGCAGGAGGGCAGATGCTCAGAGAGTGCTCTGGACTGAACAGCAGACACTAGCTTGGAGTGCTCAGGGCTCTTCGCCAGCTATTGGGTCTAGGCAAATCCCTTAATTTTTCTGAGCTATAGTTTTCTCGGCTGACCCCTAGGAACCTTCCAATCTTGATTTCGTTTTTTTGTGGTTGTTTTTTTTTGGGGGGGGGGGTTGAAGTCTCACTCCTTCGCCTAGGCTGGAGTGCAGTGGCACGCATGCTCATGGCCACCCCAGTATCAACATTCTGGGCTCTAGTGATCCTTCCACCTCAGCCTTCCCAGTAACTGGAACTACAGACACACACTACCATGCCCAGCTGTTTTTTATTTTATTGTAGAGACGAGGTCTCACCAGGTTGCCTGGGCTGGTCTCAAACCTGCAGGGGTCAGGCAATCCACTCACCTGGGCCTCTCAAAGTGCTGGGATTACAGGCTGAGCAACCGAGTCCCGCCCCAATCTTGATTTCATCATTCACTGTCCAAGTTACTTGGATGACTAGCGGGGGCCCACATGGAGCCATACCTGCTGGCTTGTATCCCGCTATGACATGTCAAGGAGAGTGAAGCTAGTTGCTAAGTTTGTCTTCTAAGCCAACTCCCTGTGTGTGACTTTGTCTTCCATGTGGCCTAACACCCTTCTTTGCTTTGGCCTGGAACACACCCCTAACTCATCTCACTTTTGGGCAGGAGTCCTCACCCAACTGACTTCAGGCTCCTAGGTGTGATTGTGGAAAGGATGGTCCTGCACATTTCAATAATCAAAGTCCTACTCTGTTGCTAAAGTGCAGTGGCACGATCATGGCTCACCACAGCCTCAGTCTTCCGGGCTCAGGCAATCCTTCTGCCTTAGCCTCCCAAGTAACTAGGACTACAGGTATGCACCACCATACCTGGCTAATTTTTTTATTTTTGTAGAGACAAGGACTTGCTACGTTGCCCAGGTTGATCTCAAACTCCTGGGCTCAAGCAATCCTCCTGCCACAGCCGGAATAGGCATGAGCCACTGTGACTATTTTAAATAAAATGTATAAATAGATGTTGAAGTTTTCCATGCTGCTGAACTAACCAATAAATTGATATGTATGTTCTATCAGTCAAGTAATGTCCATGATGAACTGGAGACAAAACATGAGCTTTGGAGTCCTCTAGGCTGGGTTCAAATCTCAGCCTCCTCTTTTACCAAATGTGTGGTGTAAGGTAGAGTGTCTGACTTGAGCCTCATTTTCCTCATCTATAAAATGGGTGAACAGATACCCACTTCACAGGATCTACTCATTTATTGTGTGTTTGTTGAACAGTTGCTTCTTGAACAGTTTATTGTGTGTTTGTTGAACCACCTTCCAGGAGTGACCAACCGTCATGGAGTGACCAATTGTTCCATGTTGTATCCTGGGGCACCCCTCAGTCCTGGACAAACCAAGAGACTGATCACCTGGGTTGTAGGGTGTGGGTATCTCAAGTATAGCAGTGAAGGAAACACTCAGAGTCTACACTGTATAGGCAACAGAGGCAGACAAGGAATGAGTCCATGCAGTTGCAGATGGGACCATGTGCTACAAGAGGATGGAGCAGAATGGTGGTAGGGGGTAAGGAGGAGCCTCCTGGAGGAGGTAGCACCTGAGGCAGAATGCAAAGGAGGTGAGGGAGGGAACAGCAGGTCAGAGTCCCTGTGAGGAGCAGCCACAGGTAATGGGGCTGGTCTAGTTCATAAGGAGCTGGAGGATGCCTCATGGGGATCCAAGCATCTTCTCTGGTGACAGTGCCTGGTGGCTTCGGGGAGTGGAGTGGCCTGGTGATGTGTGGGCCCCAGGCACTGGGTGGTGTACTCAGACCTGTGTTCCTTAACTTCACATACAGAAGGTGCCCTTTGTCTCCACAGACAAAGAACCGGCGCTGCAAGCTGCTGCCCCTGGTGATGGCTGCCCCCTTGAGTGTGGAACAAGGCACAGTGACTGTGATGGGCATCCCCCCCGAGACTGACAGCTCTGACAGGAAGAAGTAAGTGACTTCCACTTGTCCTGGGACTAGGGGGCTGGAGGTGTCAGTACATGGGCCTATCACCCTGCTGAGTAGAGTGACATTTGCCTCTGGTGTCTGTCTCGGGGTAAGGGTCAGGATAGATCTGTTACATATAGCCTAGCCCCTAATGCATCTGTTGTGTCCGCAGCTTTTTTGGGCGGGCATTTGAGAAGGCAGCGGAAAGCACTAGCTCCCGGACACTGCACAACCATTTTGACCTCTCAGGTGAGTCTCCTGCCTTCCGGCCACACTCTTCCCACCTGACCCTTAAAGGTCAATGCTGGATCAGAACCAGGCAGGTTGGCATGGCCGGAGGAGCCTGGCCGGCAGCTCTCTCGACCTCATGGAACCAGCCCAGGGCAGGGTCTGGCAGGTCAGGGAGCTTCAGTGAGCCTTGGAGGAAAAAGGTGTTTCCTAACGAGTGACAGACTGGCTGTGACCTTACAGTTAGCCCTAAAGATCACTCTGAAGATCACTTTTCCACCAAACCTAGAGGACTGGCCCTAGCTTCACAGGTCAGGACCATCTCCCTTTCATGGAGTGGAGAAACAGAGGGGCCTGCCGTGACCCAAGGGTGCTACCTCCACAGCTGTGCTGCCACCTCCATTCAGGCCAGAGTTTGTGTTGTCATGGTGGATCCTGCCTGTGTAATGGCTCAGATTTGTGTTGGATGAGATCAGAGTAGAAGGGCCTGTCTAGCAGCTGCTCCCCCAGATGCCAGCACAGAGCGTGGCTCACCTTCTTATATTTGCCTTTTTATTCTTGTTGACAGTGAATAAAACCGACTTGTTGACACTTTCCCCATCTTAGTCTGCTGAGGCTGCCATAACAAAGTGTTGTACACAGGGTGGCTTCCACCAGTTAGTTATTTCTTCCCAGCCCTACAGATGAAATGTCCAAGATCAAGGTGGAGCAGACTGGTTTCTCCTGAGGCCTCTCGGATTGTGTGTAGCCATTTTCTTGCTGTGTCCTCGCGTGGTCTCTTCTCTGTACACCATTCCAAGTGTCTCTGTTCAAATTTCCTCCACTTCTAAGGACATCAGCCCACCCTGATAACCCCGTTTGAACATAATTACTTGATAAAGGACCTTGTCTCCAAATATGGTAGAGCTAGGGCTTCAACAGACATTTGAGAAGACACAATTCAGCCCATAACACCCCTCAGTACTTCATCTGCATCTCTCAGAAAGAACATTTTCTTGTTTCACCACCATCCAATTCCTCAACAATGACCAATCCCTCTCATGGGAGACCCAGTCTTTATTCAGGTAGCCTCAGTCACCTCAGAGCCAACTTCTTTCAGCCAGACCCAGCCATGTCTAGCGCCATGTGGCATTGGTTCACCCCAAGCTGTAGCCCCTACTGACTGTCTTGAGCCTGTGATGTGGGAAAGGTGGATACTCATTGGCCTGCAGAACATCGCCTTTGTTATACAGGGAGAATCCGGAGCCAGGAGCTGCCCAGTTTATCCTGAGGGTGTGGAGCCAGCCATGGTGTGCTGGACCTGGAGTTCCTGAGCTGAGACTGACAGCAAAAATAGCTCCCAGGATTCAACCAGTTCTGTCCCAGGGCCTGGTTTTGCTCTGTCTAATGAGAGTCTGTGTGCTCAGCTGTGCCTGATGGCCCTGAGAGATACAGGTGGTTTGCATCATGTGCCCTTGCATGGAAGAAGACACTGAAGCCGAGGCACTAACCAGAGTGAGGCAGAAGGTGGCCTCCTGCCCTGCCAGGGTTTCTCACAGCCCCCTTCAGGGGCAGGGTCCATGTTGGACAGGTGGTGAAGCCATCCCTGTCCAGGTCTATAATGCTCTGAGTTGGGCTCTCCTCTGTGTCCCCTTTGTTGGTTGTCACCGCTGGACCCCAGTTTCCAGAGGGTCCTCCCATAGGCCCCAGCTCTGCCCTGTCTACCAGTGCAGCCAGCAGTACCCATACAGTGGGACGGAGAGCTGTGACTAGTAAGTCCAGAATGCTCCAGCCGTGGAGTGGCTGGTGCAGTTTGGAATGCAGTGAAGCTTAGTTCCAGCCTAGGTCAGGCGGAGGATGCTGTGCATTCTGCCTGTTCTCCCACTCCTCCCTTCTCATGGGTGTTTTTCTTTCATTACTCAGTAATTGAGCTGAAAGCTGAGGATCGGAGCAAGTTTCTGGATGCACTTGTTTCCCTCCTGTCCTAGGGTAAGTTGTGGGGATGCCACAGGGTAGCTCTGCCGCCTCCGAGCCTGACCCTGATTCCCTGCCCTGTTCTTCAACGGAGGCTTTTACTTGGGTTTCAGACCAGAGCAGGGTTCCTGAGGAGATGTGGGACCAACAAATTTTTCCTTGTCTGTCCCTGAGCTGCCGGCAGGGCCACATGGGGAAGATAATTAGCTTAATGAAACCCCTTAATTCCGGGGAGGGAGCTGGCATTCACCCTCTGCTGACCACACCATAAGGCTGGGGTGTTGCACATGCAACTGGTGTGATTTGCAGAACCCCTGGCGCTGCTGCCCCACAGCCTTCACATCAGGCCTTGGCTGGAGCCCCACAGAGCCCCACATCTAGGCTTTTACACACTTGGGCCTTCACTAAGTTTTGTCTCAAGTCACTGGCAGGTTATTGTGGCCCAGGATGTCTCCCACTGCCCCACATGCCACTTCTTTCTTGTGGGGCCCCTTGGGAAACAGGGGCAGGGACCTGCCCTGTGTCTATGTGGCCATCTCTCGGCCTAGGACCCCGCCACAGGGCATGCCATGTATGGTCCTGCATCTTCCTGAGCCCTGGGCTGGAGGCTGCTGCTGTGGCAGATGGGCCTTGCCAAGGCTCTGATGTAGGGGTCCCCTTGTGGGCCCAGGGTCCTCCCACTGCCCCATCCTGGGGGCAGGCGCCTGTTCTGCTGTTGGGGCCAGAATGTGTTCTGCCGAGAATAGCATAGGGAGCCTCAGGTGCCCCACAGTCCCTCTGTCAGGGCATCCTGGACTATGCAGGCCTGTGTTGGGGGAGGGGCTCTGGGTCAGACCCTTGGAGTTTCAGTGAGATCTGTGAGCTCATCAGCAGTGACCTTGGGCCAGGCACCTAATTAGGCTGAGCCTGCTTCCTCATCTGAAAATGGGCTGACATCTGCCTTAGACAATGGGTATGGAGTGTCAGCACAGGACTCCCAAGAGTGGGGCAGAGGTGGAAGGTGTGTGCTCTCAGGCAGTGGGCAGGTGTCAGAGGCAGACCCCTCTCACAGCCTGCTCAGTTATGCTGATGCTACTGTGTCCTACCACCTCTGTAGGGGTGCAGGTGGTCTAGGACAGGGAAGTGAAGGGCAGAGTGCTGGGAATGGAGAGTAGATTGGCTGAGCAAGGGGAGATACCGGGTAAGGGCACCAGGGGGCCCCTGACCAAAGAAGCAGCTGGGCAGGCGCTGAGAGGTGAGAAGGTGCTGGGACTGAAAGGGCATCAACAGTCCAGACCCAGGCAGGAGCTGTTGTGAGAACAGCAGGCACCCTGGTGAGTCTGGGGTGGTCCTTGCCCCTGGACTCCTACCCCCACCCTCATGGTCAGGTTAGTCAGAAGCACAGCCCAGCATGTCAGGAAAGGCCTTGTTTAATCTGGGGACACATCAGAATTGTTTGAAACTTATATCTTATGTCTTTTTCTTTCTTTTTCTTTGCCAGAATTTGATTCCTTCAGAA
Organism: Carlito syrichta; assembly: GCF_000164805.1. Taxonomy (NCBI): domain Eukaryota; kingdom Metazoa; phylum Chordata; class Mammalia; order Primates; family Tarsiidae; genus Carlito; species Carlito syrichta. The sequence continues at coordinate 180,805 of NW_007248431.1, forward strand.
ATGACCTTCTCCTTATTTATATTAACTGGCTTTTATTTAGATTGTAAATTATGGACATACTTTGAGGTGCAGGGGCAGTTGTTTTTAATGAAATAAAGTGCTTATTTTAGCGTCTGTTCTCCATCTTGGCTCTGTGTTTGAGACCAGCACTTAGTGTGCCCTGAGCCTTCTGTGGGTCCGGGGGAGTTTTGGTCCTGTGCCCTGGCACCCCCAGGGCTTAGCAGGAAATCAACACAGAGGTGTAGCCCCTGCTTGGCCCCAATAGCAAGGTCTCCCCACCCTGTCCTCCAGGCCCCCTGGATAGCAGTAGGCAGAAGGTGGGCTCCTCAGCACCCAGACCTTCTCATGGCACTTGTGCTGCCCACTGTCCAGCAGTGCTAGCTGGCACCTAGCTCTGTATGCCAGACCGCCACTTCCTCCTGTCCCCTGGCAGCATCGCAAATCTACCCTTTTGGCCATCCCCCACTATGGCTCCTGTCTTACCGTACAATATCTGTCCAGGTGCCCTGTCAGTGGGCACATTGCACCACAGGGAGGAGGGATAGCAAGGAGAAGGCTCAAGCTGGGAAGGGTCAGATAGCTGCATGGGTCGTGGACAGAAAAACCCTGTACCTAGGACCCTGAAGTCAGCATCACCTTGTCTTGGTCACAGAAGGTCTGAGCTCGACCGGACCTCAGTGGCCTCCATGGCCTTCAGAGCAACAAGGGCTTCCCAGTCAAGGGTGCCATGGAGTCAGCTGATCCCACCCTCCTACAGGTCCCCTGAGCATATGTGAGTTTTATATTGAGGGGTCTGGAGGTAATAAGGCTGCGGTTCCTGCCTTTCCCAGTAGGGAGGGCTGTTTGTGGACTGAGGCCATCTGTGGTTACCACTTGAGACCACAAGTGCTGGGGAAGGAGACACTTGGGAGAGATGTCTACCTCTGAGGCTCAGGGCTGACAGGAGACAGTGATGGCACTGGGCAGACAGGGTTCTTGGAGGCAGGAGTGGTTTGGGCAGGTTTTAAGATGGTGAGGAGGCAATCCCCTTGGGTCCCCTCCCACAGTTGGAGCTTTGTCCTCTCAATAAATCTTGCTTTAAAAAAAAAAAGATGGTGGGTAAAAACCAAGAAAGAGTGGCCTGGAAATGAGGACATGGTGGGTGGGGCTAGCCTTGGTGCAGCCTTTGGGAAAAGTCAGTGGGTACAAGGGGGTCAGTTGGGTCAGAGGCCGGCTCCTCTCTGCTCACCTCTGGTAGTGTTAGGGTTTGCCTCTGCTCCTCCTGGCATGGGTCAGGTGGGCAGCAGCCTAGCCTCCAAGCAGAGGCTGTGTAGCTGTCTTTCTGTTCCGTGACTTTCTGTTTCTAGTGTGGATACAGCCCTCCTGGGCAGCCTGGAGGCTCGGTTCCTGATCCTGGCGCTTCCCAATCCCACCCAGGGCCACCCAGGACCCAGGATCACATCCCCCCCACCCCCAGGGCTCGTTCTTGGTCTCTGCTGCACTGGCTCAGATGAGGACCCACCTACTGGCTCCACCAAAGCTCCCAGAAAGCTGCACAGCATTTGCTGAACTCCTCTGAGCCTGCGGCATGGGGTTCCCCCCACGATTGGGAGCCTGCCAAGCCTTGAAGACTCCCTGCCACTGGACATGTCCCAGGCCCAGTTTCTGGGCAGGGCCCCCAGGACCAGGCTGGGGGCAGATGCCAAGCCTGCCTGCTGACTGGGCTTGGAGCTCCTCCCTGCAGCCCACGCCTCCACCCACTGCCCTCTTCTGCTTCTAGCTTTTTAGCAAAAGGTAGAAATGCATTAATTCGGTTAATTCAAAATGCCTAGAGCAAGCCTGGGAATAGCGAGCTCTCAGTGGTTGTACTGAACAACTCCCATCTGCACTGTCCTCCTGGGACCCCCTACCCCAGGTGCCTGGCCAGGGCCCCTAGAAGGAAGGAGGCTCCCAGCAGAGCCTGGCACAGAGGTGCTGATGGGCAGGTTGCCAGAGCCCCGCTGTGACTGGCGGAGGAACCAGGACCAGAGACTGGAGTGCAGCCCAGGTTCACTGGGCAACGGCCGCCAGCGCCACCTCCCCATGACAACACCATTGTGACCTGCAGCGTACTCTGCCCTATACACACCCGTCCTGAATCATCCCATCCTTCCCCACCATTGGGAGCCTGCCAATCCTTCCCCACCATTGGAAAGGGCTGGTCAGGGTACCAGATATCTGTGGCCACTCAATGAGGCCCAGAACTAGGCAGGCTCCAAGAGGGTGAGCCTTTGTATTGGGCCTGCCCTTTCTGAGAAGCCAGCGGCCTGGCTGCCCCCCAGCACTGCATCGCAAGACCCCCACTCTCTGGCCCGGGGGGGGGGTTCAGCCTGCATCCTCTGCTGGGGTCTGTCCCAGGACTCAGTACTGGCTCTTCTGCCTGCAGATCTCACCTTTCTGGGTTGCAGGAAGTGGTGGAGTGTGTTTCCCACTTGGTGAGAAGGTGGCAGGAGAAAAGGCCACAACCCCAGGGCCACCCTGGGAGGTCCCCACAGGAGTCTGGGGAGGAGTCGTCTGATCTGGATGAATCCGGCTGCTGGCAGAGGTGACTGAACAAAGGACAAGACACAGGTGGGAGGGCGTTCAAATCATTTACTAAGCAAATTCTTATCCTCCCTCTCCCACCCCCCAAGCTGCGGAGGAGGGCAGGGCCCGGCCTGCGCAGGCGCTGGTGCCCACAGGCCTGTGGGAGCCGCTGGGCGAGACTGGGAGGGCAGGGCCAAGGCTATTGGTCCCTCGGGCACAGGCCCACCAGTGGACGAGAGCTGGCTGTACACGCCCTCGGCAGCCCAGGCCGGGGCCCCTCGGAGTCAGCAAGAGCCGCTAGGAAGTAAGGCAGCGGCCAAAACCCGCGGCATCGGCGGGGAAGTGGCATCTACAGTCCGGCGCCCTCTCTGCCGATGGAAGCACATCGAGTCCTCGTCGCCGGCTCAGGCAGGGCCCGGCTGGTGAAGCCTAGAAGCCGAGCTGCGGGCCGAATAGGGGCCGTCCGGAAGCTCCGGGCACTCCGCGGAGCCCGCGCCGGCGACCTGGCGTGGCCGCCAGACCTGCGAGCTCCGGGCTCCTCCTGTGGCTCGCAGGCGCGGTGGCGGGAGCGGCCCCTCAGACGTAGTTCTTCTTGTCGTAGTCGCCGCT